>NC_092334.1:460452500-460455000 GCF_046630445.1 Rutidosis leptorrhynchoides
TATTAAAATTAGCACTTTTATTAAAATTATCATTTTTAATAGAAATATCATTTTTATTATAAAATATTATCATTATTATCATATTAGGATTATTGTTATTAAAAATTATCATTTTTGATAGAATTATTTTTATAACATATTATTATTATTATTATTATTATTATTATTATTATTATTATTATTATTATTATTATTATTATTATTATTATTATTATTATTATTATTATTATTATTATTATTATTATTATTATTATAATTATTATATATAGTAAATATTATTATTAAGATAAATTATATTTTTACTAATATTAAAGTATCCATACTATCAATTGTCATTTAAAATTTATCATTTTTATTAAAACTGTCATTCTATTAAAAATTACTATTATTATTAAAAATTATCGTTTTTATTAGAATATATTATCATTAAAAAGTATAGAATTTAAAACTATCATTTTATTTAAAATTATCGTTACTATCAATTTTATTAGTATTATTAATATCATCATTATTATTACCATTATTATTTATATTAAAATACTTTTAATAACATTATCGTTATTATTATTATCATTATTATTATTATAAAATAATACAACTTTTACTCATTATTATTATTATCAACTAGTGGAGGACCCGCGAATTCGCGGGGCTATGTGAGTGTTTGTAAAGAAATAATGTTTATGATTATTGTATTTAATGTAAGTAGTTATGTTAGTTGTTATGTATCCAATGTATGTACTTGAAATTTAAAAACCAACCATATATGTCTATAAAAAACTTTAAAAGTTGAACATAATATAAAATACTTAAACATTTATAATGTGTGGTTGCACAATCAGACCACGTTTATTGAGTATTGTAGCATGAGTATTGTGTGTTAGTAGTGATAATGTGTGGTTGCATAATCAGACCACATTTATTGAGTATTGTAGCATGAGTATTGTTTCAGTAGTGATAATTTCCTTTGACATGTTCGTTGAAGACCCGCGAATTCGCCAGATTTTTTGAGGGATTAATCTGTATTGACTTGTCAGAATCATTATATGTTGAATAGTAGAGCATTTCAGCATTTACATTTGGACTTGTCCAAATTTAACACTTGAACACATGAAACACCGGATGGCGATGCAATAAATACAGGATCGGTAGAACATCCAACGCCTACAATGTTGGTTGATAAAGATAAATATTAAAATGTGTATATGAGATATGAACAATACATATAAGTGATTCATATCAGTGATTGCTTTTAACATAGTGTTTTTTTATTAAATTGTCTATAATACTTGCACTAACGATACTCCTATATCCTGGGCATGTGGCGTTAGAAACAATGAGTAATGGCAGGGAGATATCCAACATAAAATTCAATAACAATACTCAATTTAGGGAGTAATGATTATGTTTTTTATTTGTTCAAGTACCATGTCTTTAATGAATTGCAAGCTTGTTGACAACTTTACCCATTACACTGACCCATTAATTCTGACCCATTATTAATGCCTTTAAAAAAAATTTAACTTTATAACACACTGACCCATTAAATCTGACCCATTACCAATGCCTTTTAAAAAAACAAAAAAAAACTTTATAACAACTTTACCCATTACACTGACCCGTTTATTCTGACCCATTACCAATGCCTTTAAAAAAAACTTTATAACAACTTTACTCATTACACTGACCCATTAATTCTGGCCCATTACCAATTCCTTTTTTAAAAAAAATTAAAAAGAAAAAAAAATTAATAACAACTTTACCCATTACATAAGAGTTCACATTATGAACATATAGGATTTAGTCATCCCATAAGCTTGCCACATCTTCTTCTACCCTTTGAATTTGATAGAAATGTGTTAGTTGACTGCAGCATCTTGAGCGCGGCTTAAAGACCATTTGGATGCGAGTGATTAAAAACTCCAGTCTTACTCTTACTCTTTACAGAACAACAAAATGCTACTTGACTTGTGTGGTTTTTCCCGTTTAAGACTTTGACTTGTTAACCAACTCGTAGTTTAAGGTGTCACCATGCATCCCTTGATAAGAATCAAGGAACAATAAACGTAAACTCTTGAAATGAAACTAAGAACAACTAAAACTTGAAGCTTGCAAACTCCAAACACTAATTAGTGAAGTTGAACTTTTCATTTGATAAGCGACTCTTGTTTAACTTTAACCTCAGAAGTCCAAAGCACTCATTCCTTTTCAATCCTTATGCTTCTTAAGAGAATTATGTATACATAGACCGTAGCTGATCAAATGACATTCACTACTATATATGCTACAATACAAATAACCTAGGTTTATAAAATATGATCTTATCCAAATCAACATATCGTTAAAGATTAACAATGCATTCAATATCAAGTAAAAGGAAAAAATCATAGCCTCAACACATCCATCCAATCCATTCAATACAATAATAATAATAACGATTTAATTAAAAAGGTTTTTAAAATTACCTAAAAGTATATCTATTCCGCTATAATCTCAATAC
>NC_092334.1:460460000-460717500 GCF_046630445.1 Rutidosis leptorrhynchoides
TAATAAGTCATTCATAGATTGGATATATTATGAGATAGTATGCATGGCTGCCAACTTTGGTTGTAATGAAAGTCCGTCTTTTAAAAACGAATGCAATGTTCGTAAAATGTATCATTTAGAGGTCAAATACCTCGCGATGAAATCAACTATTGTGAATCGTTTATAAAGTATATGAACGGGTTCTTTCAGTTGGTATCAGAGCAGTGGTCTTAGCGAACCAAGTCTTGCATTAGTGTGTCTAACTGATAGTTGATAAGATGCATTAGTAAGTTTGGACTTCGACCTTAGCTACATGTTAAAAAGTTTTGCTTATCATCTTTGTCGGAAATTATATGCTTATCATTCTTAGTCTAGACACATCTTACTGCATTAATTGCATAAATAGTGTATAGACAAAATTCATATCTTAGCGTATCTACTAATTTATATCTTAGCGTATCTGTTACTGTAAACTTTGTCTGACATATTCCGTAAAATCCTCCGTAATCCACGAAATCTTTTGTTCTATATATACAGATATTCTATGTAATTAGAATACCATTCGATAGTCAGGAAATCATTTCATATCGAAAAATCCTTTATTCAATCATACGAAATGGAACTTGCCACTAGTTCAAGTCCCTCGGATTCCGATATAGAGTTTCACTCGAGCTCCAAAAGCAGTGTGACCGGAATGGATCAACCAATCAGCCATCATCTATTCTGGATGAATTGGGGATGGGTTCGTAGCCTCCTCAATCATTGGAGACAAGAAGCAGGTGATCCGTTCCATCCACCACATTGGCCTCTTGGCGAAGAACCTGAAGCACTTACCGGCGAACCTGTTCGAGACACCATTTTCTCTCTCATTTCTAGAGTATCTCATCACGATTATATATTATCTCAAATTCTAGATCTTATTCACCCGCTCGTTCGAACCACCGATCATCCCGGAATAATAGAAGAAGTCAACAAGCTTCGCGCTCGGGTAGTGACTTTGGAGAATATGGTGCAAAGGTTACAAGCACCAGCAGCAGCACCGGCATTAACAGTACCACCATCATCAACACCAGCAGTACCATTACCACCACCACCAATAATAACATTCGCATCCCACACCTCAACATCATAATCTGTACCTCGAGCATCAACGTCATACGCACCATAGATATCAAGGAGTACCAACAACAATAACTGATGAAGTATTGATTCATAACTTCATTGGAGAAACATTCTGCGGTGATTATGTAATCTTTAAAGTCTTAGAGATTATCTATTCTAGTCTTAACCATAAATCAGATGAGTTGACATAAATGATAGAAGGAAGAGTAGAAACCCTGACATGAAGGGTGCGTGATTTACAAGCTAGACTTGTTATACAAGCGCCACCGGTAGTACCACCAGCATCACCATCAATATCACCAACACCGGCAAAACCTGTAGCACTACAAGCTCTGCCAATTCCATAATCACCAACATCATCACAAATCAACAACGCGTATATTGTATCAACGAGTTATGAAGTATTAACTCATTCCTACTGAAGAATTTATACTTATATTTTATATATAAAAATTTTGAAGTCAAAATAAATCTTTTCGTACTAAGCTATTACGTGTGAATTCTCAAGGGTAGATACTACTTGGTTAATTCATATTACTAATATGCTATAATGTACATCCTTCGTTAATAACTTAACGATCGGTAACTATAATCCCTGCTTCAACTTAATAGATTCCATTTCATAATGAATCAAGTGTATTATTCAAATACATGTTTGGTTTTACACTTTCATTTTCGATATACTCGAAACTTTATAGAAATCATCATTCGTGTTTTGAGAAGTTCACGAACACCAACCTCATTCATCGACAAATAACAAAGTATTGATTCAAAAATTTCATTTACAAATTATTCAGCAAAGATTACGTAATTTCTAAGGTTTTAGGAATTATTTAATTCTAGTTCCAACCAAATGAGTTTAATTTAATATTAACTCATTAAATTTATATTACGTCGGAAGAAAATATACACATATATATTTTCATAAAGACTGTAATAAAATTCTTTTGTACAAAATATTAATTGTGAAATTTTTTTTTTAACGGGTAGGTAATACCCGAGAGATATATATAAATTCACAATTAATATGTTACATTCCTCGAATCTGATTCGGCAATCACGAACTATACTCACTACTTTGACAACAATATACATTCTTTTATAAAAATTAAAACAACCATTATCATCCAAATTTGATTACGTATTCTGATTTTGACAAATCAAAATCCAAGTCAAGATTTAACAGAAGACATCACTCTTAGATTCTTACATCTTTCAAAGCTATACTTTGACTTCAAAGCTATGCTAAAACATCATTCTATTCATAGGACCCAGAAAAATATTTGTATCATTCAAAATCCTAGCACATCATATGTATATTAACGACCAAAATCTGTGTTCAAACCCTTCGAAATTCCTAAAGACACTTCAAATAATGAACAATCGAGATGATGATCCAACCACATATTAACCACAGTCTTGCACCTGAAAAATTCTCAAAACCAAAGTCATAGTTTAACACGTACCCGTGTCAGACCCTTTGGCATTTATTAGCAAAAATAACTTTGCGATTTCTTTTCAAATTAGCCAGTTTTGTCACAGCTCCAGCAAGTCAACTTCGACTTATCAATTAAAACAGCCTTATTATAACGTTTACCCCTTCATCATTATTACCGGGGAACCGTTCTTATCTCGCCACATTAGCAATTATCAACAACTTCATTGATCTTTAAGCCTCTTCGAAAAATCACAATACTTATTCATTGAAACTCTATCAAGTACTCATCTACAACGTGTAACAATAATTGTCATACCAACTACTGGGAATTAGCAACCAGTATTTTGATTTTCGCAGCAATTTTACGCCAACAGTTATATATAAACATATAACGTCCATCTCCTAGACTTACATACTTCGAATGTGAAGTTTCTGAAAAACACCCCAATCTACGAATTAGAACTCTGAATTTTTGGAAAAGCGAAATGAAGCAGCAGAAACTGTAGACAACCGTAACAGTCAAAAGTTTGTTGATAAAGAATAGTGTGTTGGCAAAGCTCAGAAAAAGAGAAGGTTGGAATTGAAAAAAAAAAACGGGTTGAGCAAACCATGAAGGAGGCTGTGGACAAATCACAAAGACTAAATCTGCCTTCAAAGAATCCAAATGATTCAGAGTCTGCTGAAGTCTTTAGCGAATACCTTACTCCTTACTCTAAACCCTTGCGGACAATATTCTTCATCATCCTCTTATCTTAAATATTATAAGATATCATCATATCTTTCATTATAAATATCTTCGATGTTTTTGAAGATATTTTCATAACTATCTGAAATAATTTATCTCTTCGTGCTATCTGCGTTACATCATAAAAGAATCTAGTTTAGTTTCTAAATTCTAAAACCTTCGAGTTTAAAATATGAATGTTTTTGAAGTAGTGTTAGGAACTGAAGCATGAATTAGTATAATATAATGACACTTGATCAACGTGATTATATTACAGTAAGTCATGCTGAGTTTCTAATGGAACGTGATGATTCACAGATCATAACGTCATCATGTGCTATGTTACACGACTCTTGTATTCTACTTAACCTCTAAACATATCAAGAAAAATCTTTTTCTTGATGACTCGGTCTTTTCTGAGGTATTCTGGTAATTTGACAAATCAAGATTGTGCCATTACAATTTCCTTCTTAGAACATTTCAAAATCCATACCTACGAATTCTGGACCATTATTCGCTTGACTTGAAGTCGGGAAGAGGAGACAAAAGTATGGAACTCTTGAATATAAAAGAAAATATAAAGCTCGACAACAACACATAAATTACAAACCGTGCATATCAATACGTATTGCCACGTAAAGGTACGGGATAATTAAAAACACTATAACCCCAAGGTAATAGTAAAAGTAAATAAAATCCTCCGGTGGTAGATGAAAGAGAAGAATGACAAATATGAAAGTTAGGAGTATATCAAGGATCAGAACATGATGGAGCATATTAACGAATACTTTAAAGTATGAATTGAGGGAGAAAGAATAGAAGGTGTGAGTTGTAAGGATACGAACGGGGTGGATTTATAGTAAAATATCCGACAAAGCAATCAAAACAGATGATCGCATTTAAAGTGGATCCTAATTTCCTTGATTACCGATGAATCAAATCTTATTACGAAGATTTTCTCAAAATCCCTTGAACTCTGAAAATCAATCATATCTACGTCAAAAGATATGACAAATCTACACTTAATCATTTCACTCTTTTGTGATAACTTCACTCGTACGCTTCACTTAAGCAAATTGTTTTATATATATTACTCAATGATGATGAAACTCTAATTTTCAGCTCATATGCGTCATGAAAACATACTTATTGTCAGCCATGACCATTCTAATCAAATTTCGAGTTTCTTTAACGGGTAGGTACTGTGACAACCAGGAAATTTCCGACCAAATTTAAACTTTATCTTTATATTAATCCGTCACGATAAGCAAAGTTTGTTAAGTTGAATTTCAAAAAATTTAAATTGTGTTCATACATTCATTTGACCTCGACCAAATTCTGACAATTCACGAACCATTATAAAAATGAATATGATTATATATGTGTATATCTATATGTATATATTATAACTTGAAAACGTTAACAAAGTATTAGATGTATAATACTTTACATGAACGTATTTGTTTCAATATATGTTTAACGTATTTATCGAAGGAATTAAAAGATAATATCAAATAATTGAATTATCAGATATATTATGATTATGATTACGGGTCTCTATTATGAGGTACACGTTGATTTAAGAAATCATTTCTTTTTAACGGTATTCGAAAATTTAGTAAAGTGAATTACATGTAAGAACAAAAGTGTTATTATTGAGGATTAGACAAAAGTTAGTGGAGAATTGGTTTTCATAATATTCTATTAATCTATTTTCAAACGTGCGAAAACGTTTTTTCGATATAATAGAGCTTGATTATTTAAAATGTCTTTGCTTAATTAACGTGAGTTAGAATATTAATTGTTAGATATATAAATAACTTGCAACATGTATTTAAAATGTGTTTTGGTATATTGATTTCAAAATTTGTTAAATAATCGATAGTAACATTTGGTTATTCGATTCGATTAATTTTTAGAACGTTTAAGAAGTTAAAATAAACGTTGGTGCATAAATGAAATATATCAAGTTAAGTTCTAGAAAATAAACGTTAAGTGATATGATAATATCTATTATTTAAATTATATATAGTGAACGTTGAAATATAAATTATTTTTAAAGAACTAGAATAGAATATTATTAAATAAATATTTCAAATATATATATAATGTGTACAAGCTCATATTTTAAATGATGATAAATATATATATATATATATATATATATATATATATATATATATATATATATATATATATATATATATATATATATATATATATATATATATATATATATATATATATATATATATATATATATACATGTTTACAAAAATATAATATCAATTTAGATATAAAACATTTTGAATTAAAAATATTTTAAATAAATATTTCTAATATATAAATTTATATTTCTAAATGAAAATATATATATATTTTACGAGATGATAAAATTAACTTAGTCATAAAAACGTTTGATTTAAAATAATATACTGTGATAAACAACGAGACATTGATTTATAGAAGCAAATGACCAAAACGCTCAAATGTATAAGTTATACCTTGGGTAATATAGTCTATCAATGGTTAAGTCTAATTATTGATAAAGGTACACTTCTTTTAACGTAAAGTACTAGTTTTCTAAGCGTACGAGAATGCGTTCGAGAAATCAAAACCGGGACATAAGTCGAGTGACAACGTACGAGTCATCGGAACAAAATTACAAGATAACTATGCATGTAAATATAATATAATTTATAATTAATTATATAAATTAAATAAATTATATATATAATAATATAAAAACTGTCGGCAGCCCACGTTTTTAATCATGGGTGAACTGGGACAGGAATCTCCGCGATTGCGAAGTTGTATGCTTGAAAAGTACCACGATCGCGGAGCTCCACAGACCAAAAATTCCTTTAAATATCGAACGCGTTTTGGATTCAATTCATAATTCATATATCGATCAATCTCTCTGATCTCTATATTACTCCATATTTATTTTATTTATTTTAATATTATATTAATTATTATTATTAATCCAAATATTATTATTAATAGTATTAATATTATTATTAGTATTATACATAAAATATTATGATGAGGTCATGAGCGAGTTATTTCAAGACAGGTTTTTCGAGCGGGATAGAGCTAAGAAAATTATTGGTTATAGCTATGGAGGTTATGGGTAATATTCATGGGTATGCTCGTGTGCTCAAACTAGTGTTTATCATCTCCGTTGTGTCCACGTACTTTTCCTGCAATATTGAATCACAATCTTGATACGTGAGCACTCATAACTTAACTTTTATATATTGATAGTGTATCCCTGACTAGTGCTCGAGTATATAGGATTATGCATGCTTGTATGCTTAATATTGTCGTTAGATAGTTTATGATGAATCACAAATTTCATACATATGAGACTGAGATAAGGTATATGATATGCATGTTGTTGGAAAGCTGACGAAAAATTAATAACTTTTCATTTAGAAAGCATATGATTTCGATTAACAGATTAAAATATATCGTCAATTGAATTATCTATAATTTTAAGTATTATTGTTAAAATGATTATTATTATCGTTATCGTTATCATTATCGTTATTGTCGTTATTATCGTCATTATTATTATTATTATCTAATAATCAATATTATTATTATTATTATTATTATTATTATTATTATTATTATTATTATTATTATTATTATTATTATTATTATTATTATTATTATTATTATTATTATTATTATAATTATTAACATTGATATTATAATTGAAATTATCGTTATTATTAAAAATTAACATTTTTATTATTATTATTATCATTATTATTATTAAAAGTATCATTGATATTAAAATTAGCACTTTTATTAAAATTATCATTTTTAATAGAAATATCATTTTTATTATAAAATATTATCATTATTATCATATTAGGATTATTGTTATTAAAAATTATCACTTTTGATAGAATTATTTTTATAACGTATTATTATTATTATTATTATTATTATTATTATTATTATTATTATTATTATTATTATTATTATTATTATTATTATTAAGATAAATTATATTTTTACTAATATTAAAGTATACTATCAATTATCATTTAAAATTTATCATTTTTATTAAAGCTATCATTCTATTAAAAATTAATATTATTATTATTAAAAATTATCATTTTTATTAGAATATATTATCATTAAAAAGTATAGAATTTAAAACTATCGTTTTATTTAAAATTATCGTTACTATCAATTTTATTAGTATTATTAATATCATCATTATTATTACCATTATTATTTATATTAAAATACTTTTAATAACATTATTGTTATTATTATTATCATTATTATTATTATAAAATAATACAACTTTTACTCATTATTATTATTATCAATATTATCAAATAAATATGTGATAAAAAGATATGTTTACCACACGTAACATAATTACATTAATAATACATACTACTATATTTTTATGATATTAAGTGAACTTTATTACTTGAGATATATAAAAGTATATTTTTATCATATATAAATTTTAATATAAATTTTATTTATTAATAAATGACTTGTATTATTTACTCTACTAAAATCTTATAAATATATTTAAATATATAAAATGACTATATTTAAGTTATATAATAAACATGTATATATTTTGTAAATCATTTTGGGTCAAATTGACTTTTGTTGACTTTTGCATATAGATCTCGAGCATTAGGATTGTGATACACTACGACTTGACCTAAAATGTTAAACAAATATTGACCAACATTTAAATATATATATACTTAATATAGGTTCGTGAATTCGAGGCCAGCCTTGCACTTGTTCAATGCCATCATATGCATATTTACTACGAAATACAATATTGTGAGTTTCATTTGCTCCCTTTTTAAATGCTTTTGCAATATATATATTTTTGGGACTGAGAATACATGCACTGCTTTTATAAATGTTTTACGAAATAGACACAAGTAATCGAAACTACCTTCTATGGTTGGATTATCGAAATTGAATATCACCCTTTTAGCTTGGTAGCCTTAGAATTAGGGAACAACCCCCTAATTGATGTGAATCCTGAAGATAGATCTATGGGCCTAACAAACTGATGTGTTGCACGGAGGGTACGAAAATACTATTTATTTTTTACTACGAAATACGTTACAAATTACACAAGTTTTAATATTTATTTACGGATGAGATATACCTAAACCTTGCTACAACACTATAGGCAGTGTACCTAATTGTATAGTAGTATAGTTTTTAGTAAGTCCGGTTCGTTCCCCAGGGAGACGACTTATTTTACACTATATTTTTAAACAATTATATTTGTACAAAATATATTATATATAGTAATAATATATAAAAAGGGGTTTACCATTTAATGACTGGTTTGTCGATTTTATATTTTAAGAGAACGTAAAGTAAATGACGATATTTAACTAACAATATAAAATAAATAATAATAATTAAAATGACAATAAATAAATGTACGAGGAAATATGAAATAAAATATATTATGCTTATTTAAACTTCCGTAACCATGATGTTTGACGTTTTGATTTTAATTTATTACCCTGGGTTAATTTTCCTTTGTCCTGGATTATTCGATAAGTACATCTGGTTTTGTTCATAATAGTCCATCGGTCATAATTATAAAGTGCGAGGGTCTTCGCCAAATTAACCTTATACCCGAAGTCAAATATTTCAACTAATTGGGGATTCGAACTGTAACAAGGTCTTAATACTTTGTTTAATGAATACACCAGGTTATCGACTGTGTGTAATCCAAGGTTTTAATACTTTGTTAACAATTACACCAATTACCCTTGAATGTAATACACCCCTATTTTAACGAGTCCAGTGACTATTAATTCATCCCCGTGTCCGGTCAAATGAACAATAATTCGTATTTATAAATATCCCGCCTACCGTACCCGATCAAGCGTATGTGGTTATATATAACTACGTCAAATTGTAAATCTCTATATTAATCAAATATAAAGTCCATTAATAACCCATAGTCCCATTTCCACAAGTGTCGTTCTTTTGTCCAAACCCCAATTATGGTCCAAAGCCCAATAACCCGTCTTTAATATTTAGTTCAACATCATGATTACTTCAGCTTAAATAAGCATAATAATAACTTAAGTACGAGACATTAATTTAAAAAGGAGAACATAGCTTACATTGATTATTTCTCGCGTAGTGTTACACGGACAGAACTTCGACTTCAAAACCCGTAAAATAACCTTTACATAACCCAAACTAACTAATATAAAACTAAACTATATTAAAAATATATATATATTACATATATATTACAGAGAGTAATAGAGAGATTGATGATTGAAGGTGTGTCTTGAGCTGCTCCGTAGATGTCTTATTTATAGCATGTAAAAGTTACTATTTTTGAGTTGAAAATTAGGTGTGAAAATTTGGTGCTTTTGAAAGTTGATAAAATCAACTTTGTTGATTTGCACGGAGAATGATAGATTCATTTATTATATTTATATTATATTATTATTATTATATTATTATTATTATTATTACTATTATTATTATTATTATTATTATTATTATTATTATTATGAATTATATATATATTATATTATATTCTTGTGCATAGTTGACTTGTAATTTTAGCTCCGTTGATTTGTATGTTGATGCTTGGTTTATGTCTCGGTTCTGGTTTTTTGAACGTCCTTTTGTACGCGTAGATATCTTGTACTTTGCGTTTCACAACTTGTACTCTTGTCATTTTTAGATGTTTCTCATCAATAAATTGAACCACTTGGATTGTATCTTGTACATTTGAGCTTTTTGGACGTTTGCGTCTTCAAATCTTCGTTTTCGCCTTTTGTCTTCGCACTTATTTATTTAAACGAATATTACTTGAAAATAGAACAACTGCAACTGAAAACTTTACATATTGGAAGGATATTGCGCCTAAATATATGTTCATTTGGAGCACTATCAAATATCTCCACACTTGGACGTTGCTTGTCCTCAAGCAATACAGAACTTGAAATTAAATCACACGAATCACTTCTTTATTCTTCACACTTTATACACCAGTGATTTTGATACGGCGGTATAAACAATGATAGTAACATTGTGGTTTACAGTCCCACTTGACTATAAAAATTTAGATCCTTTAAGGAAATTGGATCTTTATGAAAACATTTGATCTTTTGAAAATTCAATATAGCTTTTACCCTAGATAAGTTTTCTGATTTGACCCACCATCGGTGTTGCAAAATATATTTGTGGATCAATATTTTGAATAAAAACTTTTAGGTTCGTGTAATCCACTGCTATCCCTGTATCGGAAAGCACACATCCAATTTACTTGTTCTGTATATTACCTTTCGACAAACCACCGTCCGGTTGTAAAGGAAAGCGATGAACAAGAAACTGTTAAGGCGATGTCTAATGACATGCATTTGTTCATGGTCTAAAAATGTGTCGGATGCAGTTACTATCCTTTGTAGGAGCAATAGTAAAGATCACCCTATAATTTTTTAGTCTGGCACAAGGTCCTATCTCCGACCATGCTATGCAACCACCGTTCTTACGGTTGACACCCAATTTGGTTTAGGTGACCTAATGAATTCTGATGAATTCTCAGGATTTTACGTTCAATGGTAATGAATGCATTGAAATTAGGTTTTCAGAAAACAAATCGGTTTTAATTTGATCAAAATATTTTCTCGTTCAAGCTCGAGTTTAGATATCATTGAATTCCATGAGTTTGTAATTCTCAATCTTTAAGGTCAATCTCAAGGATTGAGTAATATCAGGCTTAAAAGCTGATTTTTAATCTTTAAGGCTATTATCTTTTCTGGGGGTCTGATTCATTAGTCTTATCAAGCTAATTTGCATGGCGCCCTCCCCATTTTACGAGACAGATCCTCTCATGGTTAGGATAAGTCTGACCACTTGGCGACCCTGTTTGATGCTGAGGTCCGTGGATTTCCTGCTGATTTTAGAGATGACTTTTCTAGATTTTTTGTCAACCTACAACTGGTCTGGACGACAACTTCTTGACCTAAATCAAGAAGCGCGTGTCTTTTTCAGAAGACTTTACTTCCTTTTAATGATGGAATTGATTCATCATGTAGATCCATCTATTCTTTCAAAAGTATTACAATAAATCGGGTAAAACAGTTAATTTAGTCCAAAACAAAAGCACCTGCAATAAACTTTACAGAAACATGTGATGGATAGTTTTTAATTGAATAACTTGGTACATTCTCCCCACACTTAGCTTTTTTCATGCGTCTTTTTATTTCTAATAAATAAATTCAAGCGTTTTAGTTGTTTCTCAATTTATGTCCTTTCCGTGGTAACAATAATTTCGGCATTAACACCTAGTTTTATCGTTCATAAATATGTATAAACATGATTTTGAATTCATTTAGTTGAAAATTTTTCAAATTTTCATGAAATTTAGAAAATAAGCCAAGTATAAACCCGAGAGAATTTATAACCCTTCCCCACACTTGAGATCATGCAATGCTCTTATTTGCATGAAATCAGACTATAATTATAGATTCATGAGGGTGATTAGTGTAGAAAAGTAGTTAAAGATACCATAGAATTGTAGGATGATAGATGGTGCACCTCATCGTTCATTCATTCTTGTATTATCACACATAGTTTTCTTCAAAAATGGTTGCTTTTCTGAACTGTTTGCTAATATTTGAAAATGCATCTTTTACCCTAATCGTGCATTTTTATTAACGAGTTATGCACTAACCCGAACCCCTAATTTAACGTTAAGTGGGGTTAGACTTCCCCACACTTAGCTGACGACATGTGAAGTCGGTCGAATAAGTTCCACGAATTAAAATAGTGAGCCAGTTATTTACATCTCGGGTGGTATAAAATATATCAATGGGTTTAAAGTTTAGACCCACCCGATCGTCAATACTTAATTCTTTTTTAAGTGTAGCTTTTAGTAAATGGATATATCTCTTTTCTGGTTCTTGGTCAAATGGATCGATATACACCGACATACATATTATAGGGTGGACAATTCCTAACATTTCCTTCCATTCAATCTTGGGATCAAAGTTTTCACCTCTATTACCCAACTGGGTGAAATCCGAGGTGTCAATATCTATTACAGCTCGTAGTTCATCTTCGGTAGATGACTCGTCTATTGAGAATAATGGGTTGGAAGGTTGTGGAATGGTGAATTTCGGGATCGAAGTAGATTCTTCTTCATTAACGGTCCTTATTGGTCCCACTACTTTGGTCTCGGGGGTAAAGTTTTCAACGTTATCGTTTTCCCAATAGTACCAATTTGTCACCCTTACTTCTTCTTCATCCATTGATGGATTGATGATTTCTTCAGTAGAGGCTAATGTGTCGATATGTTGTGAAATTGGTAAAGCTGAATAAAAAGTATCATCGGAATAATTGGTGATTTCGGAGCTCTCGAATTCATCAAAATTCGATGATATGCGATTTTATTGCACAATACTCCTCAGATCAACAGGGGTGTAGTCTGATAGAGTTTCAGCTTGCCTATTTACAAACTCTCTCATTTGTTCATTTTGAGCATCAAGTTCTTTGAGTTTGATTTTCATATAATCTAAAGAATTTTCAGACACGTAATTTTCTTCGTCCTCTAGTTGTTGAGTTTGGATATATTCTTGGGAATAATCCCAATTTGAATTGTATTCCTCATAATCATTCCATTCAGGTTTCATGGGTGCATAATTTTCCATAGGAACGTAATAATAACATTCCCATATTGAATGATAATCTACACAGATTTCACAACCAGTTATTGTTTCGTTATTCGTGATCCAAGTTTGACCGAACGAATTGTCATCAACACCCATTTGACAGTATTGATTTAATTGATTTTGGATGTCAAAAAGAGTTTCTAAGGCCTTGTCTTCAAAATTTTCCATTTTATTATTATGGCCAATTTTTAGCTACAATCTTAAAGTCTAAAAATTAGTATAAATTATTTTATTTTATTTTAGAACGGCAGATTATATTGAACTGATGATATTGAACTTTAATATTTCCAAGTGGAGTAGATTATATGAATTTACATATTAATATTAATAATTAAAATAATAACTACAATATTTCCAATTGGAACAGATTACACGCACTACTTCTACTTTATTTATTAATATAATAAAATATTTCCAAGTGAAAGAGTTATTTACTTAAGTCTTGGTCTACTCTACTGGCTTCATCTACTGTTTCCCATCCTTTAAAATCATTCAAATCTTTTATATTTATATGTAGTAAGTCATAATACTAGCATCAATAATCACTCAATAATTAATAGTCAATAATTCGCAGTACAAGATAGAAATATTATTTTTCTCCAAAAACTTGTGCGCTTTATGTCTGAAAAAAAATATCTACTAACTTGTACACGTGAAAAAGTTGAATTTGAAAGTTAGTTACCAAATGTTCTATTTATTATTATTATTATTATTTTCTATTTATTTATCATTTTTTTATTTTTTTATTTTTTTAACTAAAGTGTAATATTCTAATCATTCGATGAAACATGGAACTTTAGGATCAAAATATATGTACTAATTAATTAATTTTTTGAACAATAATGAAACAAAGTAGTCAAAGTAGGATAAAAAAATTGATCACCACCCTTGTGCTTATGTTCGTGACCCCAAGACCAACATCAACAATTAATTTAATTTTTGATTTCTTTCCTTGTTGATCTACACACGCGGGCTCACACCAAGGTGAGACCCAGTTATTTGCACCAATTACAAAAATCACTTTGCCTACTTTCCTCTATTAGGTGGCCAAGGACACAAACAAGAACAACCCTCACAAGATGTGGGTCCCAATCACTGCAACCACAAACTCTCTTTCTTTTTTGTTGTTGCTGTGACCGAAGTGAAACCCCAAGGTGGGGCACACGGCTGCTGCAATCGCAGCTCCCAACTCCCAAAAATAAAACCTACCTCTTTTATTTATTTATTTATTTATTTCTATTTTTTTTCAAACTTATATATAATTATATTTTTACAAATTAAAAATATAGCGTTTCGCGCTTCCCGGCAGCGGCGCCAAAAACTTGATGTGTTGCACGGAGGGTACGAAAATACTATTTATTTTTTACTACGAAATACGTTACAAATTACACAAGTTTTAATATTTATTTACGGATGAGATATACCTAAACCTTGCTACAACATTATTGGCAGTGTACCAAATCGTAGAGTAGTATAGTTTTTAGTAAGTCCGGTTCGTTCCACAGGGAGACGACTTATTTTACACTATATTTTTAAACAATTATATTTGTACAAAATATATTATATATAGTAATAATATATAAAAGGGGGTTTACCGTTTAATGACTGGTTTATCGATTTTATATTTTAAGCGAAGCGTAAAGTAAATGACGATATTTAACTAACAATATAAAATAAATAATAATAATTAAAATGACAATAAATAAATGTACGAGGAAATATGAAATAAAATATATTATGCTTATTTAAACTTCCGTAACCATGATGTTTGACGTTTTGATTTTAATTTATTACCCTGGGTTAATTGTCCTTTGTCCTGGATTATTTGATAAGTCTATCTGGTTTTGTCCATAATAGTCCATCGGTCATAATTATAAAGTGCGAGGGTCTTCGCCAAATTAACCTTATACCCGAAGTCAAATATTCCAACTAATTGGGGATTCGAACTGTAACAAGGTCTTAATACTTTGTTTAATGAATACACGAGGTTATCGACTGTGTGTAATCCAAGGTTTTAATACTTTGTTAACAATTACACCAATTACCCTTGAATGTAATCCACCCCTGTTTTAACGAGTCCAGTGACTATTAATTCATCCCCGTGTTCGGTCAAATGAACAATAATTCGTATTTATAAATATCCCGACTACCGTACCCGATCAAGCGTATGTGGTTATATATAACTACGTCAAATTGTAAATCTCTATTTTAATTAAATATAAAGTCCATTAATAACCCATAGTCCCATTTCCACAAGTGTCGTTTTTTTGTCCAAACCCCAATTATGGTCCAAAGCCCAATAACCCGTCTTTAATATTTAGTTCAACATCATGATTACTTCGGCTTAAATAAGAATAATAATAACTTAAGTACGAGACATTAATTTAAAAAGGAGAACATAGCTTACATTGATTATTTATCGCGTAGTGTTACACGGACAGAACTTCGACTTCAAAACCCGTAAAATAACCTTTACATAACCCAAACTAACTAATATAAAACTAAACTATATTAAATATATATATATATATATATATATATATATATATATATATATATATATATATATATATATATTACATATATATTACAGAGAGTAATAGAGAGATTGATGATTGAAGGTGTGTCTTGAGCTGCTCCGTAGATGTCATATTTATAGCACGTAAAAGTTACTATTTTTGAGTTGAAAATTAGGTGTGAAAATTTGGTGTAGACTTTTGAAAGTTGATAAAATCAACTTTGTTGATTTGCACGGAGAATGAAAGATTCATTTATTATATTTATATTATATTATTATTATTATATTATTATTATTATTATTATTATTATGAATTATATATATATATATTATATTATATTCTTGTGCATAGTTGACTTGTAATTTTAGCTCCGTTAATTTATACGTTGATGCTTGGTTTATGTCTCGGTTCCGGTTTTTTGAACGTCATTTTGTACGCGTAGATATCTTGTACTTTGCGTTTCACAACTTGTACTCTTGTCATTTTTAGACGTTTCTCTTCAATAAATTGAACCACTTGGATTGTATCTTGTACATTTGAGCTTTTTGGACGTTTGCATCTTCAAATCTTCGTTTTCGCCTTTTGTCTTCGCACTTATTTATTTAAACGAATATTACTTGAAAATAGAACAATTGCTACTGAAAACTTTACATATTGGAAGGATATTGCGCATAAATATATGTTTATTTGGAGCACTATCAAATATCTCCACACTTGAACGTTGCTTGTCCTCAAGCAATACAGAACTTGAAATTAAATCACACGAATCACTTCTTTATTCTTCACACTTTATACATCAGTGATTTTGATACGGCGGTATAAACAATGATAGTAACATTGTGGTTTACAGTCCCACATGACTATAAAAATTTAGATCCTTTAAGGAAATTGGATCTTTATGATAACATTTGATCTTTTGAAAATTCAATATAGCTTTTACCCTAGATAAGTTTTCTGATTTGACCCACCATCGGTGTTGCAAAATATATTTGTGGATCAATATTTTGACTAAAAACTTTTAGGTTCGTGTAATCCACTGCTATCCCTGTATCGGAAAGCACACATCCAATTTACTTGTTCCGTATATTACCTTTCGACAAACCACCGTCCGGTTGTAAAGGAAAGCGATGAACAAGAAACTGTTAAGGCGATGTCTAATGACATGCATTTGTTCATGGTCTAAAAATGTGTCGGATGCAGTTACTATCCTTTGTAGGAGCAATAGTAAAGATCACCCTATAATTTTTCGGTCTGGCACAAGGTCCTATCTCCGACCATGCTATGCAACCACCGTTCTTACGGTTGACACCCAATTTAGTTTAGGTGACCTAATGAATTCTGATGAATTCTCAGGATTTTAAGTTCAATGATAATGAACGCATTGAAATTAGGTTTTCAGAAAACAAATCGGTTTTAATTTGATCAAAATATTTTCTCGTTCAAGCTCGAGTTTAGATATCATTGAATTTCATGAGTTTGTAATTCTCAATCTTTAAGGTCAATCTCAAGGATTGAGTAATATCAGGCTTAAAAGCTGATTTTTAATCTTTAAGGCGATTATCCTTTCTGGGGGTCTGATTCATTAGTCTTATCAAGCTAATTTGCACGGCGCCCTCCCCATTTTACGAGACAGATCCTCTCATGGTTAGGATAAGTCTGACCACTTGGCGACCCTGTTTGATGCTGAGGTCCGTGGATTTCCTGCTGATTTTAGAGATGACTTTTCTAGATTTTTCGTCAACCTACAACTGGTCTGGACGACAACTTCTTGACCTAAATCAAGAAGCGCGTGTCTTTTTCGGAAGACTTTACTTCCTTTTAATGATGGAATTGATTCATCGTGTAGATCCATCTATTCTTTCAAAAGTATTACAATAAATCAGGTAAAACAGTTAATTTAGTCCAAAATAAAAGCACCTGCAATAAACTTTACAGAAACATGTGATGGATAGTTTTTAATTGAATAACTTGGTTCATTCTCCCCACACTTAGCTTTTTTTATGCCTCTTTTTATTTCTAATAAATAAATTCAAGCGTTTTAGTTGTTTCTCAATTTATGTCCTTTCTGAGGTAACAATAATTTCGGCATTAACACCTAGTTTTATCGTTCATAAATATGTATAAACATGATTTTGAATTCATTTAGTTGAAAATTTTTCAAATTTTCATGAAATATAGAAAATAAGCCGAGTATAAACCCGAGAGAATTTATAACCCTTCCCCACACTTGAGATCATGCAATGCTCTTATTTGCATGAAATCAGACTATAATTATATATTCATGAGGGTGATTAGTGTAGAAAAGTAGTTAAAGATACCATAGAATTGTAGGATGATAGATGGTGTGAAAGGACCCGTTCATATACATTATAAACGATTCACAATAGTTGATTACATTGCGAGGTATTTGACCTCTATATGATAAATTTTACAAACATTGCATTCGTTTTTAAAAGACAATCTTTCTTTACATCAAAAATTGACAGGCATGCATACCATTTCATAATATCCACTATCTAACTATAAATTGATTTAATAATAATCTTTGACGAACTCAATGACTCGAATGCAACGTTATTCGAAATATGCTATGAAAGCTCCAAGTAATATCTTTAAAATGAGCAAATGCACAGCGGAAGATTTCTTTAACACCTGAGAATAAACATGCTTTAAAGTGTCAACCAAAAGGTTGGTGAGTTCATTAGTTTATCATAATCATTTATTTCCATCATTTTAATAGACCACAAGAATTTCATTTCCAGTTCTCATAAATATACGTCCCATGCATAGAGACAAAAAATAATCATTCATATGGTGAACACCTGGTAATCGACATTAACTAGATACATATAAGAATATCCCCTATCATTCCGGGATCCTCCTTCGGACATGATATAATTTCGAAGTACTAAAGCATCCGGTACTTTAGATAGGGTTTGTTAGGCCCAATAGATCTATCTTTAGGATTCGCGTCAATTAGGGTGTCTGTTCCCTAATTCTTAGATTACCAGACTTTAATAAAAAGGGGCATATTCGATTTCGATAATTCAACCATAGAATGTAGTTTCAATTACTTATGTCTATTTCGTCAAACATTTATAAAAGCGCATGTATTCTCAGTCCCAAAAATATAGAGGGTAAAAAGGTAAATGAAACTCACCATACTGTATTTCGTAGTAAAAATACATATAACGTCATTGAACAAGTGCAAGGTTGGCCTCGGATTCACGAATCTAAATTAATTATATATATTTATGTGTTGGTCAATATTTGTCTAACAAATTAGGTCAAGTCATAGTGTACCACAATCCTAATGCTCGAGACTAATATGCAAAAGTCAACAAAAGTAAATTTGACTCAAAATAATTTCCAAAAATCTATACATGATTAATATATAGTTTAAATATCGTCGTTTTATATTTTTAAATATTTTTAAAAGATTTATTAGAGTAAATAATATAATTTATTTATTAATAAATAAAATTTTATATTATATTTATATAATAAAATATACTTTTATATATATTAAGTAATAAAATTTATAGGGTTCATTTAATATTATAAAGATAATATGATAGGTATTATTAAAGTAAGTTATTACACGTAGTAAAATATGTTTGTATCAAATATTTATTTGATAAAATAATATCTATAATGATAGTAAGTAAAAGTTGTATTATTTTGTAATAATAATTATTATTATAAAAATATCAATATTTATAATTACTAAGATGACATTATGATAAAACGATAATTCTAATTATGATAACTTTAATATTTACGATAATTTTTAATATTATCTTTAAAATAATAATTCTATTTAAAATAATAATAATAATAATGATATTTTATAGTAACAATGACATTTCTATTAAAATGATAATTTTTGTTAAAATGATAGTTTTAATACTAACGATAATTTTAATAATAATAGTAATGATAAAAATAATAAGAACGATAATTTTATCTAAATCAATATCTTATAATATTTTAATTTCATCATGATACTCTTACCCATTATTTCCTAATCGTTTCGTTTAATAGCTTTTAAGCGTCTTTTATATCGTGTTCGTAATAATGATAATAATAGTAATCAAAATAATTAGGTGTTACAAATATTTGTTTTAATTACACTAATATTAATAATGATAGTTACTATAACATTATTAACGATAATACTAATAATTATCTTAATGATAATATAGTAATAATAATAATAACAATAACAATAACCATTTTTAAATAATGATATATATATTAATAATAATAATAATAATAATAATAATAATAATAATTGGATAATAATAATAATAATAATAATAATAATAATAATAATAATAATAATAATAATAATAATAATTGGATAATAATAATAATACTAATTATAACTTTAACGATAATAACGATAGTAATAATAAAAAAATAACAATTTTTAATGATAAATCCTTTTATTGATAAAGATAATAATAATAATAATAAGATAAAACTAGAACGACGATAATAACGACGATAATAATAATCATTTTTAATAATAATACAAAAATTCGATGGACTATAACTTCAAATCCGTTCATCGAAATCATTCGATATCTAAATGAAAAGTTCTTAATTTTTCGCTAGTTTTCCAACGACATGCATATCTTATACCTTATCTCAGTTGCATATATAACTAATTCAGGATTCAACATAACCTAACTAAAGGCAATATCAAAAGTACAAACATGCATAATCCTATATACTCGAGCACTAGTCAGGGATACACTATTAGTATGTAAAAGTTAAATTATGAGTACTCACGTATCAATATTGAGATTCAATATTGTAGAAAAGGTACGTAGACGCAACGGAGATGATAAACACTATATTGATCTCACGAGCATACCCATGAACCATACCCAATCACCTCCATAGCTATAACCCATAATTTCCTTAATCCAATCCCACTCGAAAAACAATTTCGAAATCACTAGGACAGCACTCTGACGTAATATTTTATGTATACTAATAATATCTTGATATAATACGGAGTAAATATATATATGTAAATCGATTGAGAGAGTTTAGAGAAAAATATTTTCAAGTTTCTTATGAAATAATGAAATCAATTGAATTCTATTTATAATAGATTTTTAAATTATTAAAGTGAATTATTAAAGTATGAATTATTAAAGTGAATTATTAAAGTATGAATTATTAAAGTGAATTATTAAAGTATGAATTATTAAAGTGAATTATTAAAGTATGAATTATTAAAGTATGAATTATTAAAGTGAATTATTAAAGTTAAAGTAAAGTAAAAATAAAGTAAAGGTAAAGTTTAAGTATAGTAAAAGTATAAAACTATGTACGTATAATACGCGTATAAATATATATAATATTAATTTAAATCGTTATATATATTTAATAAAATAAAATATAAATATCGTTATCTTTATCATACTGGTTAAGTAATGAGTTGTCAAAAGTGGTTCTAGATATTTATAAAAGTTATATACGTTTTAATAATAAAGTTCTTTTTAAACTGAAAACGTTTTTGTACGTTTGAAACTAAATCAAATAAATATAATAATTTTGTTTTCCAAAACCAAATATATTTTTAAGAATCATTTTGTTTAAAGGTTAAAATAATGGAAATCGTTATATCATAAAATGTTTTAGAAAAGTAGTATCATATATATTCATAATAGGTTTCAAGTTTTTAAATTACAGTTTGTTGGTGAAGCATGGGATAAAGTTCAAAGGTTAAATAAAAGTATGAAATCATCTTAATGAAAAATATCGAGTTACATAACTTGTCGATATCCAACATCTAAGTTATTTACACTTCACGTTCTTACTTATAAATCACTTTACCATTTTCCGAATGTTGTCAAAAAGAATAGATTTCTTAAATCATAGTAGACCTCATACCATAGACCCGTAATCATATCATAATGTATCTGATAAATCAATCATTTGATATTATCTTCTAATTCCATCGATAAACATATTGAAACAAATACGTTCATGTAAAGTATTATACGTTTAATACTTTATTAATATTCTCAAGTTATAATATATATACATATATATACATATTTATTTATATATAACGGTTCGTGAATCGTCGAAATTTGGTCGAGGTTATAATGAATGTATGAACACAATTTAAAATTCTTGAGATTTAACTTAATAAACTTTGCTTATCGTGTCGGAATAATATAAAGATAAAGTTTAAATTTGGTTGGAAATTTCTGGGTTGTCACAGTACCTACCCATTAAAGAAATTTCGTCCCGAAATTTGAGTGGAAAGGTCGCGAATGATAATAAGTATGTTTTCATGATGCATACAGGCTGAAAATTAGAGTTTTATCATCAGCGAATAATTTGGATAAACAATCCATTTATATGAAGAGTACGAATGAAGCTAACCTAGAAGAGTGAAATGAATAAGTGTAGATTCATCTTATCATTTGACGTAGATATGATTGATTTCCAGATTTCAAGTGATTTGAAGAAAATCTTTGTAATAAGATTTGATTCTCCGGTAACAAAAGGAATTAAGATCCGCTTTAAATGCGATCGTCCATTTTAATTCTTCTGTCAGAGATTTTCTTATAAATTCACCTCCTTCATTTTCTTACAACTCACACCTTCTGTTGATGCATTTTACGCAAGTCCCTAGACATCTACCCACGTCCATTGCAGGTACAACAGTTTACAGGCTACCATGATCGTTCGTTATTATCCTATCCGTGTTTGTATGTGGTTACAGCAACTGCAGGAACGAGATTTGGATGTTTGACTATGTTAGACTTAGTCAGACATCCGAGTGAAGCCTCACTCGTAAGGCTGACAGGCTTATACGCACGGTTGATGCTGAGCTAAGTCACAATTACAACCTAAATGAGAAGACACGAGTGAGTGATCACCCGTATGGCTGATGAAGCCAACTCGTATGTGTGATGGATGAATCGTACGGGTGAGTCAACATCAGGGGTATATAAAGTCTTATGTTCTTCATTTTAGGGTAAGCCTCTCATTTGTTACACACACTCAGATCTGGTGAGCTCCTCCGATTCTCTCTCAACCCAAATCACCCAGGTGGTGAATAATAGCTCTAGGTGTTGATCTAATCACACTTGATTTAGTTGTGGTATGACTAAATTAATCCCAAAAAGCTTAACCTATTCTCTTGAGGGTTTGATTTACTTATTCCGTCATTGTGTGTGTTAAATCTGTTGATTTCTAAGTTCCTAGTCATGTTTCATCACCTTCTATTCTTTCCCCCTCAACTCATATTTTAAAGTATTCATCAATATGCTCCATCCAGTTCTGATTCTCGATATACTTATAACTTTCATATCGGTCATTCTTCTTTTTCATCTACCGCCGGAAGAATCTATTTACTTCTACTATACTCTTGGGTTTATAGTGTTTCTAGTTCTCCCGTGTCTTTATATTTCTATATGCATCGATATATATGGTTTATAATTTTTGGTTTGTCGTTGGGCTTTATATCTTCCCTTATATTTCAAAGTCTCTGTTTCTATCTTCTATAATCATTGTCATCTACAGTTAATGCTCTCTTTTATTTGCTGCAATTTATACCCCAATTTCTATTTCGGAGTTTTGTCCTTTCGTTTCTTCTTCTTGCGATTAAGCACCGCTTGTAATGGTCCAGAATTCACAGATATGAATTTCGGAATGAACATTGTTAATGTTCTAGGAAGGAAATTGTGATGGCACGATCTTGACTTGTCAAATTACTAGAATACCTTGTAAAAGGCCGAATCATCAAGAAATATTTTCTTGATATTTTAGAGGTTAAATAGAATACAAGAGTCGTATAACATGGCACATGATGATGTTATGATCTGTGAATCATCATGTTCCATTTAGAAACTCAGCATGAATTACTGTAATATAATCACGTTGATCAAGTTTCATTATATTATACTAACTCATGCTTCAGTTTCCAACACTACTTCAAAAACATTCATATTTTAAACTCAAAGGTTTACAGAGTATAGGAACTAAACAATATCCTTTTTGATGTAATACAGATAGCGCAAAGAGATAAATGATTCCAGATAAGAATAGTTATGGAAATATCTTCAGAAATATGGAGGATATTTATAATGAAAGATACGATGATATCTTAGAATTTCTAATATCAGAGGATGATGAAGAATATTGTCTGTAAGGGTTTAGTGTCAGGAGCAAGGTATTCATTAATGACTTCAGCAGACACTGAATCATTTGGATTCTTTGAAGGCAGGTTCAGTCTTTGTGATTTGTCCACAGCCTCCTTCATACTTTGCTCAATCTGTTTTCCAGTTCCAAAACTTCTCTATTTCTAAGCTTTGTTAATACACTAATCTTTATCATCAAACTTTTTACTGCTAAGGTCGTTTACAGTTTTTGTTGCTTCATTAGCGTTTCGAGAACTAGTTCGCGGTTCAGAGTGTTTTTCAGAAACTTCATATTCGAAGTATGTAAGCCTTGGAAATAGACGTTATGTATAACTGTTGGCGTCAACATGATGTGAGATTTCAAAATACTGATTGCTAATTCCCAATGATTCGTATGGCAATTCTCGTTACAAGAGGCAGATGAGTAAATGATGAGGTTTCGATAAATATAAAGATTCTTCGGAATGCCCAAGATCAGTGAAGTTGTTGGTAAGTTTATTGCTAATGTGGTGGAATATGAAAGGTTCTCCGGTAACAAAAGGGAAATCACATATATCAAAATTATGATAAGGCTACTCCGAATGAAAAAATTGAAGTTGTCTTGCTGGAGCTGTGATATAATTTGCTACTTTGCAAAGGAATTGCAAGGTTATTTTGGCTAATAAATGCCAAAAGATCTGACACAGATATGTGTTGAATTATGACTTTGGTTTCGAGAGCTTTTTAAGTACATAACTGTGGGTAATATGTGGTTGGATAATCATCTCGATTGCTCATTATTTGAAGTGTCTTCAGAGATTTTCGAAGGGTTTGAACACAGATTGTAATCGTTTGTATACATTTGATGTTCTAACACACTTTTGAAGTCAAAGTATAGCTTTGAAAGATGTAGGAATCTAAAAGTGATGGTATCGGTTATATCTCGAATTGAATTCTGAGATTTTAAAATCAGAATATGTAATTGGGTTTGAATGAGTATGGTTGTTTTGATTTCTATGAAAGAATGTATATTATTGTGAAAGTAGGAAGTATAATTGATAATTTGCTTAATCTGATTCGAAGAATGTGTAGTGACCCGAACTTTTCCATGTTTATATATATTAATTGAGATTGATATTTACATGATTAAATGTTTCCAACATGTTAAGCAATCAAACTTGTTAAGACTTGATTAATTGAAATATGTTTCATATAGACAATTGACCACCCAAGTTGACCGGTGATTCACGAACGTTAAAACTTGTAAAAACTATATGATGACATATATATGGATATATATATAGTTAACATGATACTATGATAAGTAAACATATCATTAAGTATATTAACAATGAACTACATATGTAAAAACAAGACTACTAACTTAATGATTTTTAAACGAGACATATATGTAACGATTATCGTTGTAAAGACATTTAATGTATATATATCATATTAAGAGATATTCATACATGATAATATCATGATAATATAATAATTTAAAATCTCATTTGATATTATAAACATTGGGTTAACAACATTTAACAAGATCGTTAACCTAAAGGTTTCAAAACAACACTTGCATGTAACGACTAACGATGACTTAACGACTCAGTTAAAATGTATATACATGTAGTGTTTTAATATGTATTTATACACTTTTGAAAGACTTCAATACACTTATCAAAATACTTCTACTTAACAAAAATGCTTACAATTACATCCTCGTTCAGTTTCATCAACAATTCTACTAGTATGCACCCGTATTCGTACTCGTACAATACACAGCTTTTAGATGTATGTACTATTGGTATATACACTCCAATGATCAGCTCTTAGCAGCCCATGTGAGTCACCTAACACATGTGGGAACCATCATTTGGCAACTAGCATGAAATATCTCATAAAATTACAAAAATATGAGTAATCATTCATGACTTATTTACATGAAAACAAAATTACACATCCTTTATATCTAATCCATACACCAACGACCAAAAACACCTACAAACACTTTAATTCTTCAATTTTCTTCATCTAATTGATCTCTCTCAAGTTCTATCTTCAAGTTCTAAGTGTTCTTCATAAATTCTACAAGTTCTAGTTACATAAAATCAAGAATACTTTCAAGTTTGCTAGCTCACTTCCAATCTTGTAAGGTGATCATCCAACCTCAAGAAATCTTTGTTTCTTACAGTAGGTTATCATTCTAATACAAGGTAATAATCATATTCAAACTTTGGTTCAATTTCTATAACTATAACAATCTTATTTCAAGTGATGATCTTACTTGAACTTGTTTTCGTGTCATGATTCTGCTTCAAGAACTTCGAGCCATCCAAGGATCCGTTGAAGCTAGATCCATTTTTCTCTTTTCCAGTAGGTTTATCCAAGGAACTTAAGGTAGTAATGATGTTCATAACATCATTCGATTCATACATATAAAGCTATCTTATTCGAAGGTTTAAACTTGTAATCACTAGAACATAGTTTAGTTAATTCTAAACTTGTTCGCAAACAAAAGTTAATCCTTCTAACTTGACTTTTAAAATCAACTAAACACATGTTCTATATCTATATGATATGCTAACTTAATGATTTAAAACCTGGAAACATGAAAAACACCGTAAAACCGGATTTACGCCGTCGTAGTAACACCGCGGGCTGTTTTGGGTTAGTTAATTAAAAACTATGATAAACTTTGAGTTAAAAGTTGTTATTCTGAGAAAATGATTTTTATTATGAACATGAAACTATATCCAAAAATTATGGTTAAACTCAAAGTGGAAGTATGTTTTCTAAAATGGTCATCTAGACGTCGTTCTTTCGACTGAAATGACTACCTTTACAAAAACGACTTGTAACTTATTTTTCCGACTATAAACCTATACTTTTTCTGTTTAGATTCATAAAATAGAGTTCAATATGAAACCATAGCAATTTGATTCACTCAAAACGGATTTAAAATGAAGAAGTTATGGGTAAAACAAGATTGGATAATTTTTCTCATTTTAGCTACGTGAAAATTGGTAACAAATCTATTCCAACCATAACTTAATCAACTTGTATTGTATATTATGTAATCTTGAGATACCATAGACACGTATACAATGTTTCGACCTATCATGTCGACACATCTATATATATTTCGGAACAACCATAGACACTCTATATGTGAATGTTGGAGTTAGCTATACAGGGTTGAGGTTGATTCCAAAATATATATAGTTTGAGTTGTGATCAATACTGAGATACGTATACACTGGGTCGTGGATTGATTCAAGATAATATTTATCGATTTATTTCTGTTCATCTAACTGTGGACAACTAGTTGTAGGTTACTAACGAGGACAGCTGACTTAATAAACTTAAAACATCAAAATATATTAAAAGTGTTATAAATATATTTTGAACATACTTTGATATATATGTATATATTGTTATAGGTTCGTGAATCAACCAGTGGCCAAGTCTTACTTCCCGACGAAGTAAAAATCTGTGAAAGTGAGTTATAGTCCCACTTTTAAAATCTAATATTTTTGGGATGAGAATACATGCAGGTTTTATAAATGATTTACAAAATAGACACAAGTATGTGAAACTATATTCTATGGTTGAATTATCGAAATCGAATATGCCCCTTTTTATTAAGTCTGGTAATCTAAGAATTAGGGAACAGACACCCTAATTGACGCGAATCCTAAAGATAGATCTATTGGGCCTAACAAACCCCATCCAAAGTACCGGATGCTTTAGTACTTCGAAATTTATATCATATCCGAAGGGTGTCCTGGAATGATGGGGATATTCTTATATATGCATCTTGTTAATGTCGGTTACCAGGTGTTCACCATATGAATGATTTTTATCTCTATGTATGGGATGTGTATTGAAATATGAAATCTTGTGGTCTATTATTATGATTTGATATATATAGGTTAAACCTATAACTCACCAACATTTTTGTTGACGTTTTAAGCATGTTTATTCTCAGGTGATTATTAAGAGCTTCCGCTGTCGCATACTTAAATAAGGACGAGATTTGGAGTCCATGCTTGTATGATATTGTGTAAAAACTGCATTCATGAAACTTATTTTGTTGTAACATATTTGTATTGTAAACCATTATGTAATGGTCGTGTGTAAACAAGATATTTTAGATTATCATTATTTGATAATCTACGTAAAGCTTTTTAAACCTTTATTGATGAAATAAAGGTTATGGTTTGTTTTAAAATGAATGCAGTCTTTGAAAAACGTCTCATATAGAGGTCAAAACCTCGCAACGAAATCAATTAATATGGAACGTTTTTAATCAATAAGAACGGGACATTTCAGAATGTAACATATTAATTGTGAATTTATATATCTCTCTCGGGTATTAGCTACCCGTTAAAAAATTTTCACAATTAATATTTTGTACATAAGAATTTTATTACAGTCTTTATGAAAATATATATGTATATATTTTCCTCAGATGTAACATAGATTTTAACGAGTTAATACTAAATTAAACTCATTCGATTTACAGTTGGAACTAGAATTGAATAATTCCTTGAAGGCTTTAGAGGTTACATAAGTATTTCTTCAATAATATTGAAATTATGAATCAATACTTCGTTATTTGTTGAGATGTGATGTTGGTTTTCGTTAAATTCTTGTGAACTTCGCAAAGTACGAATGATGTTATCTGAAAAGTTTCGGTTACATCAATGATGAAGTGTAAAATCAAATATATACTTGATTTATTAGGAATTGGAACTTGTTGAATTGAGACAGAGATTGTAGTTAACGATGGTTAAGTTGCGGGCGAGGGACGTACATTATTGCATATTTGTAATATGAATTAACCGAGTAGTTAAGATTCACACACAATAGCTTAGCACGGAAAGATTTATTTTTTATTTCAAAAAATATATATATATATATATATATATATATATATATATACATATATATATATATATATATATATATATATATATATATATATATATATATAATTTCTTCAGAGGGAATGAGTTATTTCTTCATAACTTGTTGATACAATATACACGTTATTGATTCGTAATGATGTCCACAGTGATTCTTGAACTGGCGGAGTTTGTGATGTTATAGGTGTTGTTGATTCTGATGTTGGCTGTACTGACAATGCTGGTGACGTTGACGGTACTGTTGATGCTGTTGGTAAAACAATTTTAACTTGTTAATCACACACCATTTTTGTCAGGGTTTCTACTCTTCCTTCTATCATTTTGGTTCGCTTAACTGATTTATGGTTATGGCTAGATTAGATAATCTCTAAGACTTTAGAGATTATATAATCGCTGCGGAATGTTTCTCCAATGAAGTTATGAATTAATACTTCGTCAGTTATTGTTGTTGGTACTCCATGGTATCTATGGTGTGTATGATGTTGATGCTCGTGGGACAGATTGTGAAGTTGAGGTTTACAACGCGGTTGTGGTTGGAGGTGGTAATGGTACTGTTGGCGTTGATGATGGTGGTACTGGTTATGCTGCTGGTGCTGCTGCTGCTGCTGGTGTTTGTAATCTCTGCACCATATTCTCCAAAGACACTACCCGAGCGCGAAGTTTGTTGACTTCTTCTATTATTCCAGAATGATTGTCGGTCGGAACGAGCGGATAAATAAAATCTAGAATTTGATGTAGTATATAATCATGACGAGATACCCTGGAAATGGGAGAGAAAATGGTGTCTCGAACAGGTTCGCCGGTAAGTGCTTCAGGTTCTTCGCCAAGAGGGCAATGTGGTGGATGGAAAGGATCGCCTTCTTCTTGTTTCCAATGATTGAGGAGGCTACGAACCCATCCCCAATTCATCCAGAATAGGTGATGACTGATTGGTTGATCCATTTCGGTCACACTGCTTTCGGAGCTTGAGTGAGATTCCATTTCGGAATCCGAGTGACTTGAACTGATGACAAATTCCATTTCGTACGATTGGATAAAGGATTTTCGATATAAAATGATTTTTCGGCTATCGGGTGGTATTCTATTTACATAGGATATCTATATATAAAGATCAAAAGATTTCATAGATTACGGAGGAATTTGCGGGATATGTCAGGCAAAGTTTAAGTAACAGATACGATAAGATATGATTTAGCAGATACGCTAAGATATGAATTTTGTCTATACACTACTCATGCAATTAATGTAGCAAGATGTGTCTAGACTAATAATGATAAGCAGGTAATTTCCTATGGATGATAAGCAGATGATTTCCGACTAGAAATGATAAGCAAAACTTTTGACATGCAGACACGGTCGAAGTCCAGACTCACTAATGCATCCTAACGACTTATCAGTTAGACAGACTAATGCAGAACTGGTTCGCTAAGACCACCGCTCTGATACCAATTGAAAGGACCCGTTCATATACATTATAAACGATTCACAATAGTTGATTACATTGCGAGGTATTTGAACTCTATATGATACATTTTACAAACATTGCATTCGTTTTTAAAAGACAATCTTTCTTTACATCAAAAATTGACAGGCATGCATACCATTTCATAATATCCACTATCTAACTATAAATTGATTTAATAATAATCTTTGATGAACTCAATGACTCGAATGCAACGTTCTTCGAAATATGCTATGAAAGACTCCAAGTAATATCTTTAAAATGAGCAAATGCACAGCGGAAGATTTCTTTAACACCTGAGAATAAACATGCTTTAAAGTGTCAACCAAAAGGTTGGTGAGTTTATTAGTTTATCATAATCATTTATTTCCATCATTTTAATAGACCACAAGAATTTCATTTCCAGTTCTCATAAATATACGTCCCATGCATAGAGACAAAAAATAATCATTCATATGGTGAACACCTGGTAACCGACATTAACTAGATACATATAAGAATATCCCCTATCATTCCGGGATCCTCCTTCGGACATGATATAATTTCAAAGTACTAAAGCATCCGGTACTTTGGATGGGGTTTGTTAGGTCCAATAGATCTATCTTTAGAATTCGCGTCAATTAGGGTGTCTGTTCCCTAATTCTTAGATTACCAGACTTTAATAAAAAGGGGCATATTCGATTTTGATAATTCAACCATAGAATGTAGTTTCAATTACTTGTGTCTATTTCGTCAAACATTTATAAAAGCGCATGTATTCTCAGTCCCAAAAATATAAAGGGTAAAAAGGTAAATGAAACTCACCATACTGTATTTCGTAGTAAAAATACATATAACGTCATTGAACAAGTGCAAGGTTAGCCTCGGATTCACGAACCTAAATTAATTATATATATTTATGTGTTGGTCAATATTTGTCTAACAAATTAGGTCAAGTCATAATGTACCACAATCCTAATGCTCGAGACTAATATGCAAAAGTCAACAAAAGTAAATTTGACTCAAAATAATTTCCAAAAATCTATACATGATTAATATATAGTTTAAATATCGTCGTTTTATATTTTTAAATATTTTTAAAAGATTTATTAGAGTAAATAATATAATTTATTTATTAATAAATAAAATTTTATATTATATTTATATAATAAAATATACTTTTATATATATTAAGTAATAAAATTTATAGGGTTCATTTAATATTATAAAGATAATATGATAGGTATTATTAAAGTAAGTTATTACACGTAGTAAAATATATTTGTATCAAATATTTATTTGATAAAATAATATCTATAATGATAGTAAGTAAAAGTTGTATTATTTTGTAATAATAATTATTATTATAAAAATATCAATATTTATAATAACTAAGATGACATTATGATAAAACGATAATTTTAATTATGATAACTTTAATATTTACGATAATTTTTAATATTATCTTTAAAATAATAATTCTATTTAAAATAATAATAATAATAATAATGATATTTTATAGTAACAATGACATTTCTATTAAAATGATAATTTTTATTAAAATGATAGTTTTAATACTAACGATAATTTTAATAATAATAGTAATGATAAAAATAATAAGAACGATAATTTTATCTACATCAATATCTTATAATATTTTAATTTCATCATGATACTCTTACCCATTATTTCCTAATCGTTTCGTTTAATAGCTTTTAAGCGTCTTTTATATCGTGTTCGTAATAATGATAATAATAGTAATCAAAATAATTAGGTGTTACAAATATTTGTTTTAATTACACTAATATTAATAATGATAGTTACTATAACATTATTAACGATAATACTAATAATTATCTTAATGATAATATAGTAATAATAATAATAACAATAACAATAACCATTTTTAAATAATGATATATATATTAATAATGATAATAATAATAATAATACCAATAATAATAATAATAATAATAATAATAATAATAATAATAATAATAATAATAATAATAATTGGATAATAATAATAATACTAATTATAACTTTAACGATAATAACGATAGTAATAATAAAAAAAATAACAATTTTTAATGATAAATCCTTTTATTGATAAAGATAATAATAATAATAATAATAAGATAAAACTAGAACGACGATAATAACGATGATAATAATAATCATTTTTAATAATAATACAAAAATTCAATGGACTATAACTTCAAATCCGTTCATCGAAATCATTCGATATCTAAATGAAAAGTTCTTAATTTTTCGCTAGCTTTCCAACGATATGCATATCTTATACCTTATCTCAGTTGCATATATAACTAATTCAGGATTCAACATAACCTAACTAAAGGCAATATCAAAAGTACAAACATGCATAATCCTATATACTCGAGCACTAGTCAGGGATACACTATTAGTATGTAAAAGTTAAATTATGAGTACTCACGTATCAATATTGAGATTCAATATTGCAGGAAAGGTACGTAGACGCAACGGAGATGATAAACACTATATTGATCTCACGAGCATACCCATGAACCATACCCAATCACCTCCATAGCTATAACCCATAATTTTCTTAATTCAATCCCACTCGAAAAACAATTTTGAAATCACTAGAACAGCACTCTGACGTAATATTTTATGTATACTAATAATATCTTGAAATAATACGGAGTAAATATATATATGTAAAAAGATTGAGAGAGTTTAGAGAAAAATATTTTCAAGTTTCTTATGAAATAATGAAACCTATTGAATTCTATTTATAATAGATTTTTAAATTATTAAAGTGAATTATTATTAAAGTATGAATTATTAAAGTGAATTATTAAAGTGAATTATTAAAGTATGAATTATTAAAGTGAATTATTAAAGTATGAATTATTAAAGTGAATTATTAAAGTATAAATTATTAAAGTGAATTATTAAAGTTAAAGTAAAGTAAAAATAAAGTAAAGGTAAAGTTTAAGTATAGTAAAAGTATAAAACTATGTACGTATAATACGCGTATAAATATATATAATATTAATTTAAATCGTTATATATATTTAATAAAATAAAATATAAATATCGTTATCTTTATCATACTGGTTAAGTAATGAGTTGTCAAAAGTGGTTCTAGATATTTATAAAAGTTATATACATTTTAATAATAAAGTTCTTTTTAAACTGAAAACGTTTTTGTACGTTTGAAACTAAATCAAATAAATATAATAATTTTGTTTTCCAAAACCAAATATATTTTTAAGAATCATTTTGTTTAAAGGTTAAAATAATGGAAATCGTTATATCATAAAATGTTTTAGAAAAGTAGAATCATATATATTCATAATAGGTTTCAAGTTTTTAAATTACAGTTTGTTGGTGAAGCATGGGATAAAGTTCAAAGGTTAAATAAACGTATGAAATCATCTTAATGAAAAATATCGAGTTACATAACTTGTCGATATCCAACATCTAAGTTATTTACACTTCACGTTCTTACTTATAAATCACTTTACCATTTTCCGAATGTTGTCAAAAAGAATAGAATTCTTAAATCACAGTGGACCTCATAACATAGACCCGTAATTATATCATAGTGTATCTGATAAATCAATCATTTGATATTATCTTCTAATTCCATCGATAAATATATTGAAACAAATACGTTCATGTAAAGTATTATACGTTTAATACTTTATTAATATTCTCAAGTTATAATATATATATATACATATATATACATATTTATTTATATATAACGGTTCGTGAATCGTCGGAGTTTGGTCGAGGTTATAATGAATGTATGAACACAATTTAAAATTCTTGAGATTTAACTTAACAAACTTTGCTTATCGTGTCGGAATAATATAAAGATAAAGTTTAAATTTGGTTAGAAATTTTCGGGTTGTCACATGGTGCACCTCATCGTTCATTTCTTCTTGTATTATCACACATGTTTTTCTTCAAAAATGGTTGCTTTTCTGAACTGTTTGCTAATATTTGAAAATGCGTCTTTTACCCTAATCGTGCATTTTTATTAACGAGTTATGCACTAACCCGAACCCCTAATTTAACGTTAAGTGGGGTTAGACTTCCCCACACTTAGCTGACGACATGTGAAGTCGGTCGAATAAGTTCCACGAATTAAAATAGTGAGCCAGTTATTTACATCTCGGGTGGTATAAAATATATCAATGGGTTTAAAGTTTAAACCCACCCGATCGTCACTACTTAATTCTTTTTTAAGTGTAGCTTTTAGTAAATGGATATATCTCTTTTCTGGTTCTTGGTCAAATGGATCGATATACACCGACATACATATTATAGGGTGGACAATTCCTAACATTTCCTTCCATTCAATCTCGGGTTCAAAGTTTTCACCTCTATTACCCAATTGGGTGAAATCCGAGGTCTCAATATCTATTACAGCTCGTAGTTCATCTTCGGTAGATGACTCGTCTATTGAGAATATTGGGTTGGAAGATTGTGGAATGGTGAATTTCGGGATCGAAGTAGATTCTTCTTCATTAACGGTCCTTATTGGTCCCACTACTTTGGTCTCGTGGGTAAAGTTTTCAACGTTATCGTTTTCCCAATAGTACCAATTTGTCACCCTTACTTCTTCTTCATCCATTGATGGATTGATGATTTCGTCGGTAGAGGCTAATGTGTCGATATGTTGTGAAATTAGTAAAGCTGAATAAAAAGTATCATTGGGATAATTGGTGATTTCGGAGCTCTCGAATTCATCAAAATTCGATGATATGCGATTTTCTTGCACAATACTCCTCAGATCAACAGGTGTGTAGTCTGATAGAGTTTCAGCTTGCCTATTTACAAACTCTCTCATTTGTTCATTTTGAGCATCAAGTTCTTTGAGTTTGATTTTCATATAATCTAAAGAATTTTCAGACACGTAATTTTCCTCGTCCTCTAGTTGTTGAGTTTGGATATATTTTTGAGAATAATCCCAATTTGAATTGTATTCCTCATAATCATTCCATTCAGGTTTCATGGGTGCATAATTTTCCATAGGAACGTAATAATAACATTCCCATATTGAATGATAATCTACACAGATTTCACAACCAGTTATTGTTTTGTTATTCGTGATCCAAGTTTGACCGAACGAATTGTCATCAACACCCGTTTGAGAGTATTGATTTAATTGATTTTGGATGTCAAAAAGAGTTTCCAAGGCCTTGTCTTCAAAATTTTCCATTTTATTATTATGGCCAATTTTTAGCTACAATCTTAAAGTCTAAAAATTAGTATAAATTATTTTATTTTATTTTAGAACGGCAGATTATATTGAACTGATGATATTGAACTTTAATATTTCCAAGTGGAGTAGATTATATGAATTTACATATTAATATTAATAATTAAAATAATAACTACAATATTTCCAATTGGAACAGATTAAACGCACTACTTCTACTTTATTTATTAATATAATAAAATATTTCCAAGTGGAAGAGTTATTTACTTAAGTCTTGGTCTACTCTACTGGCTTCATCTACTGTTTCCCATCCTTTAAAATCATTCAAATCTTTTATATTTATATGTAGTAAGTCATAATACTAACATCAATAATCATTCAATAATTAATAGTCAATAATTCGCAGTACAAGATAGAAATATTATTTTTCTCCAAAAACTTGTGCGCTTTATGTCTAAAAAAAAAATATCGACTAACTTGTACACGTGAAAAAGTTGAATTTGAAAGTTAGTTACCAAATGTTCTATTTATTATTATTATTTTTTTCTATTTTTTTTATCATTTTTTTTATTTTTTAACTAAAGTGTAATATTCTAATCATTCGATGAAACATGGAACTTTAGGATCAAAATATATGTACTAATTAATTAATTTTTTGAACAATAATGAAACAAAGTAGTCAAAGTAGGATAAAAAAAATTGATCACCACCCTTGTGCTTATGTTCGTGACCCCAAGACCAACATCAACAATTAATTTAATTTTTGATTTCTTTCCTTGTTGATCTATACACGCGGGCTCACACCAAGGTGAGACCCAGTTATTTGCACCAATTACCAAAATCACTTTGCCTACTTTCCTCTATTGGGTGGCCAAGGACACAAACAAGAACAACCCTCACAAGATGTGGGTCCCAATCACTGCAACCACAAACTCTCTTTCTTTTTTGTTGTTGCTGTGACCGAAGTGAAACCTCAAGGTGGGGCACACGGCTGCTGCAATCGCAGCTCCCAACTCCCAAAAATAAAACCTACCTCTTTTATTTATTTATTTATTTCTATTTTTTTTAAACTTATATATAATTATATTTTTAGAAATTAAAAATATAGCATTTCGCGCTTCCCGGCAGCGGCGCCAAAAACTTGATGTGTTGCACGGAGGGTACGAAAATACTATTTATTTTTTACTACTAAATACGTTACAAATTACACAAGTTTTAATATTTATTTACGGATGAGATATACCTAAACCTTGCTACAACACTATTGGCAGTGTACCAAATCGTAGAGTAGTATAGTTTTTAGTAAGTCCGGTTCGTTCCATAGGGAGATGACTTATTTTACACTATATTTTTAAACAATTATATTTGTACAAAATATATTATATATAGTAATAATATATAAAAGGGGGTTTACCGTTTAATGACTGGTTTGTCGATTTTATATTTTAAGCGAATCGTAAAGTAAATGACGATATTTAACTAACAATATAAAATAAATAATAATAATTAAAATGACAATAAATAAATGTACGAGGAAATATGAAATAAAATATATTATGCTTATTTAAACTTCCGTAACCATGATGTTTGACGTTTTGATTTTAATTTATTACCCTGGGTTAATTGTCCTTTGTCCTGAATTATTCGATAAGTCCATCTGGTTTTGTCCATAATAGTCCATCGGTCATAATTATAAAGTGCGAGGGTCTTCGCCAAATTAACCTTATACCCGAAGTCAAATATTCCAACTAATTGGGGATTCGAACTGTAACAAGGTCTTAATACTTTGTTTAATGAATACACCAGGTTATCGACTGTGTGTAATCCAAGGTTTTAATACTTTGTTAACAATTACAACAATTACCCTTGAATGTAATCCACCCCTGTTTTAACGAGTCCAGTGACTATTAATTCATCCCCGTGTCCGGTCAAATGAACAATAATTCGTATTTATAAATATCCCGCCTACCGTACCCGATCAAGCGTATGTGGTTATATATAACTACGTCAAATTGTAAATCTCTATATGAATCAAATATAAAGTCCATTAATAACCCATAGTCCCATTTCCACAAGTGTCGTTCTTTTGTCCAAACCCCAATTATGGTCCAAAGCCCAATAACCCGTCTTTAATATTTAGTCCAACATCATGATTACTTCGGCTTAAATAAGCATAATAATAACTTAAGTACGAAACATTAATTTAAAAAGGAGAACATAGCTTACATTGATTATTTATCACGTAGTGTTACTCGGACAGAACTTCGACTTCAAAACCCGTAAAATAACCTTTACATAACCCAAACTAACTAATATAAAACTAAACTATATTAAATATATATATATATATATATATATATATATATATATATATATATATATATATATATATATATATTACATGTATATTACAGAGAGTAATAGAGAGATTGATGATTGAAGGTGTGTCTTGAGCTACTCCGTAGATGTCATATTTATAGCATGTAAAAGTTACTATTTTTGAGTTGAAAATTAGGTGTGAAAATTTGGTGTAGGCTTTTGAAAGTTGATAAAATCAACTTTGTTGATTTGCTCGGAGAATGATAGATTCATTTATTATATTTATATTATATTATTATTATTATTATATTATTATTATTACATTATTATTATTATGAATTATATATATATATTATATTATATTCTTGTACATAGTTGACTTGTAATTTTAGCTCCGTTGATTTGTACGTTGATGCTCGGTTTATGTCTCGGTTTCGGTTTTTCGAACGTCCTTTCGTACGCGTAGATATCTTGTACTTTGCATTTCACAACTTGTACTCTTGTCATTTTTAGACGTTTCTCATCAATAAATTGAACCACTTGGATTGTATCTTGTACATTTGAGCTTTTTGGACGTTTGCGTCTTCAAATCTTCGTTTTCGCCTTTTATCTTCGCACTTATTTATTTAAACAAATATTACTTGAAAATAGAACAATTGCAACTGAAAACTTTACATATTGGAAGGATATTGCGCCTAAATATATGTTCATTTGGAGCACTATCACAAACCCCATCCAGGTTATGGATGCTTTAGTACTTCGATTTTATATACAGATGAGTGTACCTGTATATTTGGGGATATTCTATATGCATTTGTTAATGTCGGTTACTAGGTGTTCACCATATGAATAAATTTTTATACAGATGAGTGTTCCTGTATTATAATTTTTGCAGATGAGTGTTCCTGCAGTTTATATATATATAAAAATGAAATCTTGTGATCTATTAAAATTATGGAAACGATTGTTTACGATAAACCTATGAACTCACCAACCTTTTGGTTGACACTATAAAGCATGTGTATTCTCAGGTATTAAAGAAATCTTCCGGTGTGCATTTGCTCATTTTAAAGATATTACTTGGAGTCATTCATGGCACATTTCAAAAGACGTTGCATTCGAGTCATTGAGTTCATCAAGATTGATAATAAGTCATTCATAGATTGGATATATTATGAGATAGTATGCATGGCTGCCAACTTTCGTTGTAATGAAAGTCCGTCTTTTAAAAACGAATGCAATGTTTGTAAAATGTATCATTTATAGGTCAAATACCTCGCGATGAAATCAACTATTGTGAATCATTTATAAAGTATATAAACGGGTTCTTTCATGTGTCACGTACTTATGTTAATGCTTTCTATTCGTAGAAGCACGTTATCTTTGTAAAACATTTGACGTTGGTAAAGACGTCACCTTTTCATGAATGCAAAACTTGTTTTAAAACAGCATGTAGTATTATACCGTGTAATGGACCTGTTGTTGACGATTCGTACATGATGGTTTTGTACGAGGCATCACAAAAGGAGTATGACTCAAATGCGTAGTGGCGTGAACCAAGGAGCCGTTAGAGTCATAGCATTACGTATGGTGTGAACCACGAGCCGGTAGCACCATTGCGTTATGGTTAACCATATTGTGTTTGTTGATTATTGTTTAGCATGCTATCTATATTGTGTTGAGTATATGCTAATGAGGTGTTGTGATAGTGTACGAATTGTTAGCATTATGAGTTTGATGGCATGCTATTTGGGTTATAAACTCGTATGAGGTATTTGGTGGGTGCGATTGCAAATAGATGGGTTATATATGTGTATGTATAATTATTGCACTCACTAAGCGTTTTGCTTACCCTCTCATTGTTTACTCTTTTTAGGCTCCGGCGCGGACAAGAGAAAGGGTATTCGTTTGGAATAGTGGCCTCCCGCTTTACTTTGGATAGGGGACGCTTTTGGAAGTTTAGCTCTTGAAGTTTGACCAAGATGTGGGTAGTTTAACCCCAAACACCATGCTCTAGGTGTCGTTTGGAATTTAAACTCTTATGGTAGAAACTTGTATTTTGAACGGAATTCGTAAAATGGGTCGTTGTGGGCCCGGTGATGTAAAACTCGGTTTTATTGTGAAAACTTCTTAGTTTTACTTATTATAAAGTGTTGTGATAATTGGTTTCGTGAAAAAGTGTCGGGAAGCGGGTTTTTCGTCCGCTTAAGTTGGACTGCTGGGATAGTCCCTGGTAGTTCATTTGGACGCCGTCCAGATCTATTGGACACCATCCTGCCCTTCACAACTGGACGCCGTCCAGATGGTCTGCTAAAAAAAATATATTTTAAGGTGTGTTTTTGTATAAATGAAGTTGGTCATTACAAGTGGTATCAGAGCATGGTCTAAGGGATTTAGGCGACTTGAGATAGGTGCCTAGACTTAGACTTTATTTGTGTATGCGCTTTATGCGGGACTTGTAGGATTTCGGGTCGGACCGGGATTGGTTAGTGCATAGGTTTATGTGAACTAACCTAGCGCTAACTGTTTTGTGTTGTGATTGCAATCATCAAGTGAGATAGACATTTTACTAGCAAGTTAACGTGACGTGCTCGCGTAACAATGACTAGCTACCATTGTTACGGGTTTAAAACGTGTCAATAGAGCGATGTACGACGATTGTTGAGCGAGATGGGGCGGTGAGGTGTATATATATGTCATGTCTTTTCGTTCGTCATTTAACCTATTCCGTTTTGTAGAATGAAGATGAGAAACGGACATGATACTGAAAATGGAGGCCCGAGCGAGGACTCCGAATTCACGACCAAGCTTGAGGCCATCTTTAAACGTCAAAAGGCGGAATTTCTCGATGATGCCAGAAAAGTGTTCCAAGAATCGGTTGATGGGCAAGTAACCGAGTTAATCAATGAGCGAATGAATGCCGCGATCGAAGAGGCATTAGAAGCTAGAAATGTTTATCCTCATGGTGACGGGGGTAATGGTAATGGTGGACATGGAAGGCGAGACTTCCATTATAAGAACTTCAAGGATGCTCAACCTCCTATGTTCAATGGGGTGAGAGACCCGTTGAAGAGTACTTGTTGGGTTTTCGACATCGAGGGGGCTTTCCGTACCGCGGAGTGTCCTCCCGAGAAGAAAACAAGGTATGGTTCTAGCATGTTGCGTGAAGAGGCGAAGTTGTGGTGGGATGATAAAATTCAATTGTATGGTGAAGAACAATGTATGAGCTTGTCGTGGGAAGAGTTTAAAAAGGAGTTCTTTGATGAATATCGAACTCAAGCCGACCTTAATACAATCCGGGACAAGTTGCGCGATTTGCGACAAGGTTTGATGAACTTGGTTACTCTCAAGTCTACTTTCTTGTCAAAAACTCATTTTTATTCGGAGTATGTCAGTGATGACCGAATGTTGATGCTAGATTTCTATCGTACTTTGAACGATGAGTTGAAACGTAAGATTAGTCGGGGAATGGATAAGTCTTTTGAAGAGTTGTATGAGTTGGCTCGGGGTTTCGAACCGGAGATCCCAAAAAGAAGTGATTTCTCTTTTTCTAAAAGAAAGTTTGAAGGTTCAAGTCATTCGAACTTTTCAAACAAAAAGAACAAGAAGGGCTCCGAAAGTGTTAATAGCGTGAAGAAAGGTCGTATTTCGAGTTATGGACCCGCGTGTTTTAATTGTAATCAAGGGGGCACATGGCTCGTGATTGTACCAAGGCACCGAACAAACTTACTTATTACAATTGTCAAAAGGAGGGGCATCGAAGGACGGAGTGTCCCGATTTGTATGGTGACCAATTGAAGAAGTTAGAGAAGGCGGTGGGCACAGTTAGGGGCCGCAACTACTTGATGACCCATGATGAAGCCAAACAATCCAATGAAGTTGTCTCAGGTACTTTCATGGTTAACTCTAATCCGGCAAGGATACTTTTTGATAGTGGTGCTAATTTGTCATTTGTGTCTCCGAGATTTGTGCCTAAACTTAATAAACCGCTAGCTAAGTTAAGTCATCCGGTAGAAGTCGAAATAGCGGATGGTAAGATGGTGCTAGGGGTTGATGTTTGTAAAGATTGTAATGTTGTATTTGGTGTCAAAACGTCTAAAATTGATCTCATTCCGATGACTTTGGGTGAGTTTGATATTCTTATGGGTATGGACTGGCTCGATCGTTATAGGGCCGATATTGCATGCCATGAAAATTCTATTCGTGTGAAGACCCCAACTGGGGGAGAGTTAATTATTCATGGTGAGAAACAAAAGAGACTTGTGCCATTATGCACTTATGCACGGGCACGTCGTTTTCTTAGTAGTGGTGGCATGGCTTTTCTTACTCATGTAGTTGATACTCGTGAAGTGCCACCATCCATTCGTGAAATTCCAGTGATTAATGAAATTGAATACGTTTTTCGGGATGAATTACCGGGTGTTCCGGCGGAATCACAAGTTGAATTTCGCATTGAGTTGGTTCCGGGGACTACTCCCATTGCTAAAAATCCTTATCGTTTAGCACCAACAGAAATGCAAGAGTTATTGAACCAAACCCAAGAGTTGCTTGAAAAGGGTTTCATTCGACCGAGTGCCTCGCCATGGGGTGCTCCGGTTTTGTTTCTAAAGAAGAAAGATGGTAGTATGTGGATGTGCATCGATTATCGGGAGTTGCACAAAGTGACGATCAAGAATCGTTATCCATTACCTCGGATTGACGATTTGTTTGATCAACTCCAAGGCGCGACTTATTTTTCTAAAATTGACTTACGGTCGGTTATCACCAAATGCGGGTTCGTGAGGAAGATATTGAGAAAACGGCCTTTCGGACGCGTTACGGGCATTTTGAATTCGTAGTTATGCCTTTTGGTCTTACGAATGCACCGGCGGCATTCATGGATCTTATGAATCGAGTGTGCCAACCTATGTTGGACAAGTCAGTAATTGTGTTCATCGACGACATACTTGTCTATTTGAAGAGTATGAAGGAACATGAACATCATTTGCGTAGAGTGTTGAAAACATTGCGGAAGGAGAAGTTGTATGCTAAATTCTCCAAATGTGAATTTTGGCTAAGGGAAGTTCAATTCCTTGGCCATATTGTGAACAAGGACGGTATTCAAGTAGATCTGGGGAAGATAGAAACGGTAAAAGTTGGGGACAACCGACTACACCTACGAAAATTCGAAGTTTTCTCGGATTGGCCGGTTATTATCGTCGGTTTATCCAAGACTTTTCTAAGATCGCTTCCCCATTAACAAAGTTGACAAGGAAGAACGCAAGATTTAATTGGGAAAACGAGCTAGAAATTGCGTTCCAATTGTTGAAAGAGAAGTTGTGTCAAGCTCTGGTGTTAGTATTGCCGGAAGGTGTAGAAGATATGACTGTTTATTGTGATGCCTCATTAAATGGGCTCGGGTGTGTTCTAATGCAACGAGATAAAGTCATCGCTTATGCCTCTCGACAATTGAAGGAACACGAAAAGAGATACCTGACTCATGATCTTGAATTGGCGGCGGTGGTACATGCGTTGAAAATTTGGCGCTATTACTTGTACGGTATCAAGTGTACGATTTATTCGGATCATAAGAGTTTGAAACATCTTTTTGATCAACGAGATTTGAATTATCGTCAACGTAGATGGATGGATGTGGTGAAAGATTATGATTGTGAGATACTTTATCATCCGGGTAAGGCGAATGTTGTTGCGGATACGTTGATTTGTAAGAGCCAACATCCGGCTATACGAATAGGATCGTTACGCATGATTATTACTAACGATTTTCTTGTAAAGCTTGGTAAGGTACAAATTGAAGCTTTTGTTAACAACAAGCATGAAGAACGAATCATGAGGCAAACGGAGTTTATTAACTTAGGCCCGCAAGGTTTGTTGTCCTTTCAAGGAAGAGTGTGGGTGCCTAGAATGGGAGATCACCGACAAGTGCTACTTGATGAAGCACATAATTCAAAATATTCCATTCATCCAGGCGCGACGAAGATGTATCTTGATTTGAAGAAAGAGTATTGGTGGTCGGGCATGAAACATGATGTTGTTAAGTATGTTGAACAATGTGTCACGTGTTTGCAAGTTAAAGTCAAACACCAAAAGCCGTACGGTAAGTACAACCGTTAGAAATTTCAAAATGGAAATGGGAGCACATTACCATGGATTTCATTACCAAGTTACCAAAGATGGCGAGAACCCAATTTAATACGATTTGGGTGATAGTTGATCGATTGAAGAAAAGTGCTTTGTTTCTTCCCATTTGGGAAACGATATCGTCGGAGGCTTTGTCAAAGTTGTTTATCAAGGAGGTGATATCGAGACATGGGGTTCCTATATCCATTGTTTCCGATCGAGACACTCGTTTCACGTCTCGGTTTTGGAATAACTTTCATGAAGATATGGGTACACAATTGAGAATGAGCACGGCGTACCATCCTCAAACGGACGGTCAAACCGAACGCACGAATCAAACATTGGAGGATATGTTACGGGCGCGTATTCTCGATTTCGGTGGTAGTTGGGATGAGCACTTGCCATTGGTGGAATTCTCGTACAATAATAGTTATCATGCTAGTATCGGGATGCCACCTTATGAGATGCTTTATGGGCGAAGGTGTCGAACTCTAATTTGTTGGGGTGTAGTGGGACAAAGGGAAATCGCGAGTACCAATTTGGTTTTAGAGACGAATAGCAAGATTGAGATGATTCGGGCTCGATTAAAGTTGGCGTAAGATAGACAAAAATCTTATGCCGATAAACGTACGCGACCGGTTGAGTTCCAAGAAGGTAACATGGTGATGCTTAAGGTTTCGCCATGGAAGGGTATTATTCGGTTTCAAAAACGGGGAAAGTTAGCTCCTCGGTTTATTGGGCCATTTAAAATTTTAGCTCGGGTTGGTGAAGTTGCGTATCGTTTGGAATTACCCGAAGAGCTTGCGGGGATCCATAATACATTTCATGTTTTCCATCTCCGTACGTGTCTTGCAGATGATTCTTCATGGGTGTCATTAGAAGAGATTGAGCTAAACAACAAGTTAGAGTATGTTGAAGAGCCGGTTGCTATACTTGATGAGAAAGTGAAAATGTTGAGAAATAAAGAGGTAAGAACCTTTAAAGTTCAATGGCATTGTAGTAAGGGTTTCGAGTTTACATGGGAATCCGAAGAGTTTGTTTTGGTGTATCGACCTGCTTGTCATATGGCTTGGATTGCGAGGACGCAATTCGGTTCAAGTGGGGGAGAGTTGTAAGATCTTGTTTCCAGTTGTATGGGATGCCGTCCAGAAGTGTGGAACGCCGTCCAATTGTGAAAGACCGGACGCCGTCCAAGTTGCTGGACGCCGTACAAATGGTCTGACGGGCCAGCTGTCTTATTTTAGATGTTTTAAAGGGGTGTTTTGGTAATTTCACTGATGAGACGAGTTAAAGGCCACAAGATCAGTTCATAAAGTGCCATTACTCCTTTACCAACCACCACTTCCTTTCCACTTTAATTCTAGTGAGAGAGAAGGTTTCTAGAGTGAGAGAGCTCAATCAAGGAAGGAAGAAGCGTGTTTCAGGTTAATATGTAAGTTTTAAAGTTGTTCATTTAGTCTTTAGCTACGTGGTGATTGTGGTGGTAAGTCTTAACCTTGATTTCCTTATTTTAAGTTGCTTAAGGGTTAGGATTTGGGTTATAGATGAACATAAAACCCATTTGTTAGGGATTTGGGGGTTTTTGGGTAAGATTGAGTCATGAGGACTCAAGAATGACTAACTTAGGGTTTCAAAGTAGAAATTGGTGTTTATGAGTCTTAAATGGTTAGCTAATCATTAGCACACTTTGATATTAAGTAAGTGGGTATTATTTGGGTATGTTAATGACCCAAATGGGTGTGTTAACCTTGAAGCAGGTCAAATGAGTCTTTGATGACCTAGGTTGTTTAATGAGTGTGAAAATGCGATAACCGTGTGTTAAAAAGTGTATTAAGACCATAATTGGCTAGTGTTAGGGTTTTGGCAAAGTTGACCTAATGTTATGGTTAAGAGTGCAGTGGGTCGAAATTGCACCGTGGGTCAAAATGACACTAGAATGGTGAATAAGTTGGTTGACCAACTTGATCGTATGATTGATTATGTGTATAATGTAATAGGTGCGTTACGTTGAAGGTTGCAAGCTCGAGTTATCATTCACCGAGGGCGTTAAGGTGAGTAGAATAATTATGCGTATATGTATATGGCATATTTATTTGTGAATGTTATGATATGAACCAACGAGCCGGTAGTACCATAGCATGTATATGACGAGTGTCATGATGTGAACCACGAGCCGGTAGCATCAAGTGTGAACCACGAGCCGGTAGCACTATAAAATGAGGCGTGAACCACGAGCCAGTAGAGCCAAAGTGTGAACCACGAGCTGGTAGCACTATAAAACGAGGCGTAAACCACGAGCCGGTAGCGCCAAAGTCTCCGGGATCATGTTCTTGGTATCAGGATGGGATTGATATGTGAAATCGTACCTTAAAATAACTAGCTAAAAACTTAACAATTATCACACACTTACAGGTAACTATAACCCGATCAAGCAGTAACCTATAAGTAATTGACCAGTTCGTTCCACAGAGAGCACTTTAATCAAGATTTTAACACTAATAATTATCCTAGGATTCAATTTAAAGATTTGGTTTGTGTTTCAGTTCACGCGATCAACGTGAAGTAAATGAAATGAATTAACAATAAAGTTAAAACAGTGCCCACTTGAATTATTCACAACTAATATGGATTGTTCTTGCAATTATTACCGATTATTATGTTCTAAATATAGTTGTATGACTTTTCACAAAGTTCTAATCAATCAAAGTTGGTAAACTCACATAAACTCACTTCAAGAGATTAAACTATATTTGATAGAAACTAATGAGACTTGATTTGGACTAAACTCACATAAAGTCCTAATTATCACAATCACTTGTAACAATTTCACTATCATGCAATTCACAAGCCTTTCAATTACCAATTAAATCAATGATACAATCACTTGAATTCACTTTTCTAATTGTCTAGATCATCTATGTGTTGAAGCATAGATTGCATCTCAAATCTAACTCACATTAAATGATTAACAACCTATGTAATTGAATTAAGAACTAAGAACATGCACAAGAGTGGATCTTTAACCAACCACAATCAAATTTAATCATCAAAACATTAAATCCATAAGATAGAACAATCCAATATTTGTAGTTTCACATTCAAGCAAACACTAAACTGATTTAGTCTAGTATATTAAAGTAGCAAAAAACAATTAAACAATAAAAACCAAATGTATTCATGATTACAATGATAAACTGATAATAAAAACGAGTACCGAACGTTATGATTAACTGAATAGAAGTAAAGAATGAGCAAATCTTCAATGGTAGGATTTAGGTCTTCAAATAACCCTTCAATCCGTAGCTGGAAAACTGCACACCCTTTTAGGGTTAAAAACCTTGAGTATTTATAGCTAAACAAAAAGTCACCAGTTCGAGCCCGCATCGCGACCGCGATATCCTTATCGCGACCGGATCAATAAACAGCATCGCGATCGCGATGCGTCTATCGCAACCGTGATCAACCAATTTTGAATTCTGTAAATCCCTGCCAACTTATTATGACCGGGACACCACCTATAATGACCGTGATTCACTCCAGACTCAGTAAAACTTCATTTTCTTGCATCCAAACGTACTTTAAGCTCAAATATCACCAATACTTAGCAAGAAACCACCAAAATATTAACCCGAAGACCTCTGGAGCTATATTTATCATTTTAACTCAATAAATAACTAAGTCTTCACATTTCCTCAAATAACCAACAATAAAGAGCCGATATCGCGATATAAAATATGTATAATCTGAGCGATATCAGGGATGACGATTCTTAATCTTTAGGTTGTGTAATTTGGTCAAGTTTGTTATTTTGGATAAGTAACGGGTCGTGGCTTAAGCGGCAATATATTTGGTGTATCACTTTTACACTTTGTTAAGTTGTTTGATAAATTTTAACAGGTCTTGACATGTTGGGTTGTATTTGAATACCTTGACATTTTGGAAATGGGTCAATACTTAATTTAAAATGTAGGTCTGTTTTGTGTATTACTGCACGTCGGGCAGGTCCCGGTGCCTTCGCACAGTATAACTAAGTCTGGCATCTATTGTTGAATTAATCTTCAGCATTTAAAACCCTTTGTGGCGCGCGCTGATATGGCCAAAATAGACGGTTTTATTTATGTGGTGTCGTCAGGCCGCAAGGTGTCAGAATCAACTGCCAAGAGGGGGGATCAATAGTTTCAAATTTATATTTAGCGGGGCCTAAATCGTACTACTCCTTATTATGAGTAAGGGAAGTATGACCTAGGGTCGTATTTTCAAGATATCAGTAGAATCGAACCTATAATTAAAGCTTAAGATAATTCTAAAGTGAAGGAGTAGTGGTTTATACCTAATTTTTGGGTTTTCTAGTTTATAAGACAAAGTAAAGTCAATGCGATAAAATTTGTAATTCGGATACGGTTAAAACAAGCGCATACTATGATTTCATCAGTTACTTTGTCGAGATTATGGAATGTTGGCTCATGAATAGGTAGTGACCTTGTATTCATTACACTGGTCCTAAACGCCCCTGTCATAAGACATGTCACTGGATAATGCGTTAGGCTTGAAGATTCTGAATAGACAGCAACGTCCCTTACCCCCGACGCCCGTGCAGACTGACTATAGGCATACACGTTCAGACGGCTCATCCAATTGAGCGACTCGGTTGGGTGACGTATTAACATTCCACAAAGGTCTAAACTTTTTTTAGCATAATAGAATACAGGGTTTGCCATATCCGAGAAGCGTGATGTGTTTCGATGCTTTCATTAATGATTTGGTTAAAAAAATAGTTAGGCCCTTAAAAGAGTTCAACCATAAAGAACAACATGGCCAAGTCGGGTTTGACTTCCATGAACACGTTCGGTTATCCTAACGGTCTAATCTTTTATGTATTTAAACAAACAGTTCCTTAATTAACTAAGAATCCCTCAAGCGTGGTGCAATGCTTGAGATCGCGTTATGATGAAGTGTACTAATCAGCACTAACCGGATTCCATGGCCTTACGTAGCAGAGGTACAGCTTACAACAACCATTGTGCTTCAGCGTGCACGTACGAAGTTTATATGCTTGGTGACTACACTAGCATGGTCTAGGACCGACAATGTACTAGGGGTCTAGTTAGATGTTTCACTACGAAAAAGTCCTCAGTCAGAATCCAAGGCTCGGTGGACTTACTACAACCGGTGTGCCTCAGTCAAACTTACGTTGTATCCGATAGACTTTTCTTACCAAGGGGTTACACAGATAGTGTACTCTGAATCTGGGTTCGCGACTTCCCAATTACAGAGCCGATAACTACGTTCTATTAGTTGGAAAAGCGAATGAGTTTAAAGCATAATCGTAAAGCATCTTGACAACATACACAAACTACAATATTATTTCGGAATTATAACTGACTACATCATAGCATACACTAAAGATAACTACTCGCTAATCATGACAACAATATCACAAAGCATAATAATGGAAGACGTTGTATAAAGACAAAGGATAAAAGTACTAGTAGATTAAACGAGTTCCGAATACAAAAGTGACAACTTCAAACTTCAGATCGCTCCTAATACAATCTTCGGCATTCTTCTCCGGGTACTAGGTTTCCTGCATGGAGTCGAAGACCTTGAAAGTACGACTAATATTGTAGAAAGAGAGGGAAAGAAATAAATTGAAGTATGTGTAAAAATGGATAACAAAGACCCTTTAAATAGACTTGAGTTTTGCCTGCAAACGACTGGCAAGCTGTTTGGCAAGCCATTTGGCAGGCCGTTTGGCAAGCCCATTTGCACTGGTCAGCCATTTGTGATGCCCATTTGCCTGAGCCGTATGGCCGGCCGTTTTCCCTTATGGCAGGCCGTATGGCCAGCTTTGGTTTGCTGATTTCATTGGATCGTAACTTGATTTCCTTGATCATAACTTGGTTTCTTGTCTTTCACCGTTTTCGCTCTACAATCTTCGTTTTAGCTCCGATTCTCTTGATTCTTTTTGCACAGTCTTCGTAATTTCTTGATCTTCAATTTTAACCGACAAAGCGGGCATTTTGGAACTTTATTGTTTTTGGGCCTTAATACCGGGGTGAAAACGTGACATTTTAGCCGATATCACGTGCTCGCAACCATTTTCCGCGCCGCGCCAATGTACTGTAACTGGGACTATTTTAAACAAAATCTTGTCACTTTTCGTAAACGGGTTGTAGCCGTTTTACCGTCGCTGGTGGTGGTGGAGGCAGTGGCTAATTTTATAGTGGCGGTTGACAGATGGTTGAACGTGTTCACGTTGGTATTTTACGAAGATCGAATGACGGTTGGTGGTGGATGTTTAGGGTGGTGGTGGCTGATGGGTAATGTTAGGCGGAAGGTGGTGGTAGACTGGTGGATGTGGCATGAGATAGGTGGTAGTGGAAGTATAGTGTTTTGTGGCATAAATGTAATAAGGGGAAAAAGGATGTGAACGGACAGGACTGTCCTTTTGAACAGTGCAAAAGCTCACGCTATTTAGTATAGGGTCTAGTCCTTTGGAATAAAGAGGTCTAATTACTTTAACTTTTTGAAAATTGCGTTATCTTTTTCAGTCACATTCAACATTTTAGAAGTCAATATTTTGAAAAGAACAAAATTGGTCTGGCCAGAAACTGTTGTTGTTTAAATAAAAAAAATAGCGTGTTTTCTCGTATAATGTTTTGGGTTGTTACAGGTTCTTTGTTGGTGTTTTTGTGGTGGGTTATTGGCGTTGGTAAGTGGCTGGGTAAAGAAAGGAGAAGGAATATGGTGGTTACTAGTGTTAAAAAGGAAGAGGATTGTTGGATGTTAAAAAAAAAACAGCGGTAGCCAGAGATGGAAAAGTAGTGGTGGTGGTGGCGTCATCTGGATGGGATCAGAGGGAAGTGAAAGCTTTATTGAGTTAAGTTTGATTGGGTTAAAAATGAGTTGTGAGGGATATGGGGTGGGTTTTTGACTCTTTATATGGAGATGATATTTAATTTAAGAATCTGTCAATTATGCCGTATCATTTGATGATTTTTACAGTATATAATATAGTATTTTATTTGATTTCATATTTGTTCAAATTACTCCGTATCGTTACTCCGTAGCATTTGGTACTCAGTATTATGTATTCACAAATTACTCCGTAGCAATAGCATCATTTGATACTTTTTATTTATGCAAGACCTGGTTCGCTAAGACCACCACTCTGATACCACCTGAAAGGACCCGTTCATATACACTATAAACGATTCACAATAGTTGATTTCATCGCGAGGTACTTGACCTCTATATGATACATTTTACAAACATTGCATTCGTTTTTAAAAGACAAACTTTCTTCACATCAAAAGTTGACAGGCATGCATATCATTTCATAATATATCCAACTATAATTGACTTAATAATAATCTTGATGAACTCAATTACTCGAATGCAACGTCTTTTGAAATATGTCATGAATGACTCCAAGTAATATCCCTAAAATGAGCAAATGCACAGCGGAAGATTTCTTTCATACCTGGAAATAAACATGCTTTAAAGTGTCAACCAAAAGGTTGGTGAGTTCATTAGTTTAACATAAGTAATCATTTCCATCATTTTAATAGACCACAAGATTTTCATTTTCAGTTTTCATAAATATACGTCCCATGCATAGAGACAAAAATTATTCATATGGATTGAACACCTGGTAACCGACATTGACAAGATGCATATAAGAATATCCCCATCATTCCGGGACATCCATCGGACATGATATAAAAACTCGAAGTACTAAAGCATCTGCTACAACGGATGGGGTTTGTTAGGCCCAATAGATCTATCTTTAGGATTCGCGGCAATTAGTAGACTGGTTTACTAATTCTTAGGTTACCAAGCAAAAAGGGGTATATTCGGCTTCGATCATTCAACCATATAATGTAGTTTCGAATACTTATGTCTATTTCGTAAAACATTTATAAAAATTTCGCATGTATTCTCAGCCCAAAAATATAAAGGGTAAAAAGGCAAACGAAACTCACCATACTGTATTTTGTAGTAAAAATACATATGACTAAATTGAACAATGCAGGGTTGGCCTTGGATTCACGAACCTATATTATTCGTATATTTATTAATATACATAATTGTAATTGGACAATTTCATATAGTATATTTACATATTTTTTTAAAAATAATTACCATTTATATAGTTAATATTATATTAAAAATATCTAATTTGTTTTATAAGAATATTTGTATAAAATGTTAATATGATTAATACATATTTATATGTAAAATTTCTATATATATATTTTTATATCAATAATAATAAAAATTGTGTTTGATTATAATAATACTAGTAATAACAATTATCATAGTAGTAATAATAATGGTGTCTCTAAAAATAGTACTAATAATAATACTCCTAATATTTATTAAAAATGATAATTTTATAAAGATGTTACTTTTAATAATAATGATAATAATTTTAATAAATATAGTACTTTTACTAAAATGATGTTTTTCATACTAATTTTAGCAATAATGATATTTATAATAATAATAATAGTAATAAAAAAATGTTGGTTTTAATCATAATAATACGGCTAATAATATCCTAAATGATGATATTAATAATAATAATTATTATTATAATGATAATATTAATAATAATAATACTTATTAAATACTAATAATAAGGATAACAATATCTAACTTTATTAATGATAACATTAATCATAATATTAATGGTAGTAATAACTTTGATTAGTATATTAATATTATTAATAATAATAATAATAATAATAATAATAATAATAATAATAATAATAATAATAATATAATAATAATAATAATAATAATAATAATAATAATAATAATAATAATAATAATAATAATAATAATAATAATAATAATAATAATAATAATAATAATAGTAGTAGTAGAATTTGAAAACTACCTCAAGTGAAATGGTTTAAAAAAAAATGGTGACAGCCCCTGGACTTGAACTCGTGACCACACGCTAACCCGAAAGCACCCTAAACCATTCGACCACTCTAACATTTCTGAATTAGATGATAATTAAATTTATTTAACCCTTAACTTGTACGTTCTTCTTCTTCACAGATAACAATCGATCAGGAACTTCCAGTAATTGTAAAAAATGAAATAACAATTTGGTTTTTAGATTTATAACAACTCAGTAACATTTACTAAAGTGATTGAATTGATTTAAATAGATAAAAGGAAAATAAAAATATATAAAATAGAAATTGTTGCTGTTGAACACGATAACATGACTCAAACATTGATATCGAAATTCACACAGTTTTAACTCATGATTTCAATATGAAATAGGTTTTAAATTCTCCCTGGAAACTTCTCAAACCATCAATTAATCTAAAAACTTCCACTGGAGTTCGAATTTTATGAAGAACGAATCCTTTGACTTTTTTAAAAATAAGGTTTGACTCGAAAATTAGAATTCATTAAGGGGAATTGGAAATTGAATCTTTGCAGGTAGTTCAAGTAAATGATTCCTAACAAAACCACGTTATTACATTTTGAAAATTCATTTGAATTTAAGCATTTGATAAAATGGTAATAAGAACAGAGTTGGCGAGTCTGTATCTTAAACTTTCTATTTAAATTCATTAAATAAAAGTTAAAGGGGTTTGTAATTGATAATGATAATGGATAACTGAATCAGTTTTCTCTAATATTATGTAAGAATGGTTCGTTATCTAACCTGATATGGTCAACAGAATTCACAAGCAATACAGGGTTCAGAGAAAAAAGAAAAAAAATAATAATATAATTATAAAAGTGAAATCGATTTGTAACAGAATTTGGGGCTTGATGAATTGTCTCATAGCTATGATAGATTCGATTAATTACCTTTATTAGACAGAAATAAAACTTAAACAGTTTGAAGATTGATGGACAACAGGTTTGTACCCCTTTTTATTTTTTTATTTTTTTATATAATTAATAATTAATAAGCACATTAATACTAATTGATAATAATTTTTATTAATTATTATTTATACGCAAATAAAAAAATAAGGATAATATTATGATGAGATTATTAATAATCAAAATGAAAATTTTAATAAGTTTATTAATAATAAAAATGATAATAATAATATTAATGATACACATAATATTTTGTATTATTTTCTAATAATATTTATAATAAAATAATGATTTTAATGATAATAGTAAATATAAGAATAATAATACTTAATTTATATTTATAATAATAATACTATTTTTCTAATATATAACTGTATTCAAATCCGTGTTTGTATATCTATTATATTTATATGTTTATTTTTATAAATTATAATTAATCTTAATATTAAATATAACTATAATAATATTACTCTTAGTGTTATAATATTGAAAATTTATAATAATATGATAGTAATAATATTACTAATGATAATAATAATTTGTCTTAAAGGATAAATATAATAATAATAATAATAATAATAATAATAATAATAATAATAATAATAATAATAATAATAATAATAATAATAATAATATTAATAATAATTAATGATAGTGTAATAGTAATAATACCAAATAATAATACAATTTATAATTAAGATATAATATGTTACATATTCCCAATCTTATATAATAATATTATAACAATTATATTTTTAAATTACAATTATATATTATATGATCACATATGTTGAATATTTATTCATTTTAAGAATACTTTATTTTTCTTGTTTAATATCTTATATTTTATTATCTCAAATTATTATATATGCTTTTGTTTATTTTTATTTATATACATATATACATACATACATACATATATATATATATACATATATATATTTATACATACATACATACATACATTTACACACAATTGTTCGTGAATCATCGGGAATAGTCAATGGTTAATTGAATATATGAACATAGTTCCAACATTTTCAAGACTCAACATTACAGACTTTGCTTATCGTGTCGAAATCATACAAAGATTAAGTTTAAATTTGGTCAGAATTTTCTGGGTCGTCACAGTACCTACCCGTTAAAGAAATTTCGTCCCGAAATTTGAGTGGAATGGTCATGGATGACAATAAGTATGTTTTCATGACGCATGTGAGCTGATAAATAGAGTTTTATTACTGTTGGGTAATATGGATAAGATAATTCGATTACTCGGAGAGTACGATTGAAGCTATCACAAAAGATTGAGATAGAGATTTAACTTTTGACGTAGTCAGGGTTGAATTCCGGAATTCAAGAGATTTAAAAGAAAATCTTGGAAATCTATAAGATCTGATTCTTCGGGATTTATGGAAATTAAGATCTCTTTAAATAAATGCGATCATCTGTCTCGATTGCTTTGTCTGGTATTTTCACTATAAATGAACTTCTTCCGTTCCATTATTTCCCACTATTCCCATACTTTCTTTCTTAGTTCATACCTCCAAAAGATTGTTAAAATGCTTAATCCAGTTCTAATCCTTAATATTTTCCTATTTATCGTTTTCGTCATCCTTCTTTTCAATCTTCCACCAGAAGAATCTGTTTACTTCTACTATTACCTTGGGGTGATACTATTCTTAATTCTACCGTGTCTTTATATTGCTATTCATATTAATATCCACAGTTTGTAATTTTGACGTTGTTATTGGGCTTTATATTTTCCCTTATATTTTGGAGCTCTTTGCCTTTTTATTCTCTTCTCGACCTCTAGTAAAGTGAGTAATGGTCCAGAATTCGTAGGTATGGAGTTTCTAATGAACATAACTAATGTTTTAAGAAATCGTAATAACACGATCTTGATTGGTTAAATTATCAGGAGTTACGGGAAAGATAGAACTATCAAGAAAATATGTTCTTGATATGTTTAGAGATTAGGTAGAATGTAGGAGTCGTGTAACATGGTACATGATGACGTTATGATCTGTGAATAATCACATTTCATTAGAAACTCAGCATGACTTACTGTAATATAATCACGTTGATCAAGTGTCATTATATTATACTAATTCAGGCTTCAGTTCCCAACACTACTTCAAAACATTCATAGTTTAAACTCGAAAGTTTACAGAATAAAGAAACTAACAGTTTCTTATATGATGTAACACTGATAGCGAAGAGATTAATGATTTCAGATAAGAATAGTTATGAAAATATCTTCAAAAATATGGAGGATATTTATAATGAAAGATACGATGATATCTTAGAATTTCTAGTATCGATGGATGATGATGAAGATTTGTCCATAAAGATTTAAGGTCAGGAGCAAGGCATTCGTTAATGACTTTAGCAGATACTGAATCATCTGGATTCTTTGAAGGCAGGTTTATTCTTAATGATTTATCCACAGCCTCCTTCTTAGTTTCGCAGAATCCGCTTTTCAGTACTAAACTTTCTATTGAGCGTTTCCAACAATCCATTCTTTATCATCATACCTTTGACTGTTAAGGTCGTTTATAGTTTTTGCGGCTTCATCAGCATCTTTCAACTTTTCTGAGAAATGATTCATAAATTGGGGTGTTTATTCAGAATTTCAGAATTGAAGTACGTAAGTTTAGGAGATAGATGTTATATATACATATAACTGTTGATGTATAAATGCCGCGAGATTCTAAATACTGTTTGCTAATTCCTAGTAATTGGTATGACAATTCTCGTTACCAGATACGAATGAGTATTTGATAGGATTTCGATAAAGATAATGATTTTCCGAAAGGTCAAAGAACAATGAAGTTGTTGGTAATTTTACTGCTAATGTGGTGGGATATAAACGGTTTCCCTGGTAACGATGACGAAAGGCAAATTTATATATCAAGGTTATAATATGGTTAATCTGAGTGAAAGGTCGAAATTGATTTGCTGAAGCTATGACAAAATTGGCTAATTTGAAAAGAATTGCAATGTTATTATCGGTAATAACAATGCCAAAGAAGCTATCACAGATACGTGTTAAACGTTTACTCAGGTTCCGAGTGTTTTCAGGTGCATAACTATATGCATCAATCTTTCTTCCGTAGATGAAGTGCGGTTGGTTTATCCTCTCAATTGAGGTGTTTTCAAGAATCATAAAAGGTTTAAACGTAGATTGTAATCATCAAGATACAAATGAGGTTTAAGATGAAATCAAGTGGCAAACTTGAAGAAATGTTTCGTTTCATATGTTATAATCAATATTTTAATTCATTTTAATTGTCCAATATTATTAGTCCCAGTCGATAGTCCATAGTTAACAGTCCAATAATTCATATATAGTTTAATATATAATATTCGAATTAATTAATACGTATCATGACCCATGTACATGTCTCAGACTCGATCACAACTCAAAGTATATATATTATTTAAGAATCAACCTCAACCCTGTATAGCTAACTCAATCATTACTGCATATAGAGTGTCTATGATTATTCCAAATAATATATATAGATGCGTCGATATGATATGTCAAAACCTTGTATACGTGTCCCGATATTTAATGTGCGTAAAATAAATAATAGAAATTAAATGACGATAAATAAAATTGCGAGAATTAAAATTGCGATAATTAAATTACGATAAATAAAATGTAATCAGTTAGCTAGGAACAGTTAGCTAGGAACAGTTAGCGTGGATTCTTAACAAAATTTCTCATAATTAATTTGTTTGTTTCTAACAAATTTTATTTTATCCAATGTTTTCTTCATTATGCCACTTGTTGGATTCTGATAGATCAAAATCCAAATATGAAATTGAATGAAAAGGGTTATTCTGTGGTGAACGGATACGTATATCGGTGGATGTAAGTAGGATAGTAAACGACTGTTGAATCAGCTTCGAAGAATGTACAGTGTAACTTATTAATGTGAAATCTGAATATTCCTCAGGTATTACCTACCCGTTAAAATATTTTCACCATTAACAATTTGTACAAAAGAATTTTTAATTACAATCTTTATGAAAATATACTTACATATATATTTTCTTCAGATGTAATCATGGATTTAATGAGTTAATATGATATTAATCTCATTTGATTTACCGTTAGAACTAGAATATATAATCTCTAAAACATTAGAGATTACATAGTCTCTATGAAGAACGAAGATAATTGATGTAGAACGATACGTAGAACGATGATTATACTCGAGGTACAGAATGAGATGTTGAGGCATGGATTATTGATGGTACTGGTGCTGTTACTGATGGTACTGTTGGTGCCGGTGATGTTGCTGAAGCTGGTAAATTTTGCACCATATTTTTAACGACCCAGCTTTTTCGATTTACTTTTTGTGCTTTGTGCTTTCACGAAACTGCGTATTTGTGCGTACTGAGCTAGCTTATGCTCCGGGATCTTTAATCATGATTAATTACCTTCGTTAATGTCTTACTACGTGCTATTAAGTGTGTGATCACTTAACTTGATCCCTGAATGCTTTTACGACCGTTGTTGCCGCTTATCATTTTAAACGAGATACGTACTTGGTACACGTCAAACTTTTGTCATAATTGGAATATTATGACTGCGTAAACTTGATTGTTATTTATTATAAAAATTACTTGGCTTAAGGGCTTATTTAATTAAGCTTAGTGTTTACTAATGCTTACTTGTTACCGTAATGGACTTTACATGTCCCGACTTGTCTTTGTGACACACGTACGCATCACGAATAATATTTTCAAATATTATTTACATTCATGATTAATTATTATTAATCATTTTTAATTAACTAAGGTTAGTAGTTAATTTCTTGGGCTTTTTAATTATTTGTTGGTTACTTGGACTTGGACTCATGTTAATGGACTTGGAATCCCACCCTACTTTCTTAATGGACTAGTTAGCCCATCATTAAGCTAATGAATTATTAAAATTAAGAACAAGGATTAATTATTCATGAGGAATCTAGTTACATGCATACTTACACCTCTTTCCCATACCATTTAACTTTAATACCATTCTAAGCTTACACCTTTCTCCCATGCTTGAAAGTAAGTTTTTGACGTTCCTTTTTTGGTCCCCAAAAACTGTCCACCATGGGGGTATGAGGGAGTTCTTTTTATTTTATTTTTTTGTTACATAATTACTAGTGTATTACTTCACTTTTACACACACTTCATTTCACACTTCTCGTTTCTCTCATTTTTCTCTCAACTTTGTAAGTTACAAACTCTATTTCTCTTTTCTTTTTCTCTTCAAAACCGAATTCATTCATCATCATTACTTGTTCTTTGTTTGTTGTTTACTTACTTGTAATTGTTGTTGTTTACTTACTAGTTGTAAGAATCAAACTTTCTAGTTTATTCTTCATATTATCTTGTTTACACAAGAACATACAAGAACCAAAGAGGATAAAGTTTATAGTTTGATTTCTCCATAAAACTTGTTAAAAGAAAAGTTCATGAGTTATAATCATACTTGTGTTCATGTTTGTAAACTTAAGGTTTACTTTCTTAAGGATCAAAGCCTTGGCTTGAATCTTTCCAAGTATGAACAACCATGAACTTATTACTTGAAGATTTAAGTTATTTCTTCCTTTATACATGTTTTAATTTCTTGATTTGTGGTTTGTTGGTCAAGTGTTACTAGTTAACCTTGATCTCATACTTCTTGAAACTAAAGTTAACTTTGTAAGTTCAAGAACATGGAAGTTTAACTTTTTAGTTATAACTTCATATACATATGTTGGATCTAATTTTCTATAGCTTATGGTCTTCTAATTTTGTTATAAACAAAAGCTTGTAAGCTTATATACATTTTACAAGATGAAAATCTAAGTTTCATAACTTATGGTTTCATTAAAGTAAAGATCCAAGTCTTATAACTTAGGATCTAACTTAAGAACTTTAGATCTAGACTTTGGGGTCTAGGATCTTCAAGATCTAACTAAGAACTATGTTCTACAACTTAAGATCTTGTTTATTTAGTTTACTTTCAAGTTTATAGCTTTATATTGTTATTAGAACTCTTGTATGTGTCGGATCTAAGATCTTGATGTAACTTTAGTTCATCAAACTACATACAACTCTTAAGTGAGTTGTGCTACATATCTTAGACACACACTAGTGTTATGATGGTCAAAACTTGGTAAAGATGATGCAAACCCATCAACGAGTTGTACACTTGAAGCTACAAGCATCAAGGATGAGAACCGTGATGAGCATCAAGCACTAAGAACCCACTAGAACACATTGTTTACTGTTTTCTGGAACTGATCAGACCACCTGTGAAATGTCCCGTTCATATTGATTATAAACGTTCCATATTAATTGATTTCGTTGCGAGGTTTTGACCTCTATATGAGACGTTTTTCAAAGACTGCATTCATTTTTAAAACAACCATAACCTTTATTTTATCTATAAAGGTTTAAAAAGCATTACGTAGATTATCAAATAATGATAATCTAAAATATACCGTTTACACACGACCATTACATAATGGTTTACAATAAGAATATATTACATCAAAAATAAGTTTCTTGAATGCAGTTTTTACATAATATCATACAAGCATGGACTCCAAATCTTGTCCTTATTTTAGTATGCAACAGCGGAAGCTCTTAATAATCACCTCAGAATAAACATGCTTAAAACGTCAACAAAAATGTTGGTGAGTTATAGGTTTAACCTATATATTATCAATTCATAATAATAGACCACAATATTTCATATTTCAATATACATCCCATACATAGAGATAAAATTCATTCATATGGTGAACACCTGGTAACCGACATTAACAAGATGCATATATAAGAATATCCCCATCATTCCGGGACACCCTTCGGATATGATATAAATTTCGAAGTACTAAAGCATCCGGTACTTTGGATGGGGTTTGTTAGGCCCAATAGATCTATCTTTAGGATTCGCGTCAATTAGGGTGTCTGTTCCCTAATTCTTAGATTACCAGACTTAATAAAAAGGGGCATATTCGATTTCGATAATTCAACCATAGAATGTAGTTTCATGTACTTGTGTCTATTTTGTAAATCATTTATAAAACCTGCATGTATTCTCATCCCAAAAATATTAGAATTTAAAAGTGGGACTATAACTCACTTTCACAGATTTTTACTTCGTCGGGAAGTAAGACTTGGCCACTGGTCGATACACGAACCTATAACAAATATGTACATATATATCAAAGTATATTCAAAATATATTTACAACACTTTTAATACATTTTGATATTTTAAGTTTATTAAGTCAGTTGTCCTCGTTAGTAACCTACAACAAGTTGTCCAACGTTAGATGTACAGAAAAAAATTGATATATATTATCTTGAATCAATCCACGACCCAGTGTATACATGTCTCAGGCTAGATCACAACTCAAAGTATATATATATATTTGGAATCAACCTCAACCCTGTATAGCTAACTTCCTCATTACTGCATATAGAGTGTCTATGGTTGTTCCAAATAATATATACACATGGGTCGATATGATATGTCAAAACATTTGCATACGTGTCTATGGTATCCCAAGATTACATAATATATTAGAATACATGTATAATACAATATAAGTTAGCTAGGATATGATTAATATAGATTTGTTACCAATTTTCACGTTGCTACAACAAGAAAAATTATCCAATCTTGTTTTACCCATAACTTCTTCATTTTAAATCCGTTTTGAGTGAATCAAATTGCTATGGTTTCATATTAAACTCTATTTTATGAATCTAAACAGAAAAAGTATAGGTTTATAGTCATAAATATAAGTTACAAGTCATTTTTGTAAAGGTAGTCATTTCAGTCGAAAGAACGACGTCTAGATGACCATTTTAGAAAACATACTTCCACTTTGAGTTTAACCATGATTTTTGGATATAGTTTCATGTTCATAAGAAAAATAATTTTTCCAGAAGAACAACTTTTAAATCAAAGTTTATCATAGTTTTTAATTAACTAACCCAAAACAGCCCGCGGTGTTACTACGACGGCGTATGTCCGGTTTTACAGTGTTCTTCGTGTTTCCAGGTTTTAAATCATTAAGTTAGCATATCATATAGATATAGAACATGTGTTTAGTTGATTTTAAAAGTTAAGTTAGAAGGATTAACTTTTGTTTGCGAACAAGTTTAGAATTAACTAAACTATGTTCTAGTGATTACAAGTTTAAACCTTCGAATAAGATAGCTTTATATGTATGAATCGAATGATGTTATGAACATCATTACTACCTCAAATTTTCTGGATAAAGCTACCGGAAATAAGAAAAATGGATCTAGCTTCAAAGGATCCATGGATGGCTTGAAATTTCTTGAAGCAGAATCATGACACGAAAAACAAGTTCAAGTAAGATTTTCACTCGAAATAAGATTGTTATAGTTATAGATATTGAATCAAAGTTTGAATATGAGTATTACCTTGTATTAGAAAGATATCTTACTGTAAATAAGAAAGACTTCTTGAGGTTGGATGATCACTCTACAAGATTGGAAGTAAGCTAGCAAACTTGGAAGTATTCTTGATTTTATGAAACTAGAACTTGTAGAATTTATGAAGAACACTTAGAACTTGAAGATAGAACTTGAGAGAGATCAATTAGATGAATAAAATTGAAGAATGAAAGTGTTTGTAGGTGTTATTGGTAGTTGGTGTATGGATTAGATATAAAGGATATGTAATTTTGTTTTCATGTAAATAAGTCATGAATGATTACTCATATTTTTGTAATTTTATGAGATATTTCATGCTAGTTGCCAAATGATGGTTCCCGCATGTGTTAGGTGACTCACATGGGCTGCTAAGAGCTGATCATTGGAGTGTATATACCAATAGTACATACATCTAAAAGCTGTGTATTGTACGAGTATGAATACGGGTGCATACGAGTAGAATTGTTGATGAAACTGAACCAGGATGTAATTGTAAGCATTTTTGTTAAGTAGAAGTATTTTGATAAGTGTCTTGAAGTCTTTCAAAAGTGTATGAATACATATTAAAACACTACATGTATATACATTTTAACTGAGTCGTTAAGTCATCGTTAGTCGTTACATGTAAGTGTTGTTTTGAAACCTTTAGGTTAACGATCTTGTTAAATGTTGTTAACCCAATATTTATAATATCAAATGAGATTTTAAATTATTATATTATCATGATAATATGATGTATGAATATCTCTTAATATGATATATATACATTAAATGTCGTTACAACGATAATCGTTACATATATGTCTCGTTTCAAAATCATTAAGTTAGTAGTCTTGCTTTTACATATGTAGTTCATTGTTAATATACTTAATGAAATGTTTAATTATCATAATATCATGTTAACTATATATATATATATATATATATATATATATATATATATATATATATATATATATATATATATATATATATATATATATATATATATATATATATATATATATATATATATATATATATCCATATATGTCATCATATAGTTTTTACAAGTTTTAACGTTCGTGAATCACCGGTCAACTTGGGTGGTCAATTGTTTATATGAAACCTATTTCAATTAATCAAGTCTTAACAAGTTTGATTGCTTAACATGTTGGAAACACCTAATCATGTAAATAACAATTTCGTTTAATATATATAAACATGGAAAAGTTCGGGTCACTACAGTACCTACCCGTTAAATAAATTTCGTCCCGAAATTTTAAGCAGTTGGAGGTGTTGACTTATCTTCTGGAAATAAGTGCGGGTATTTCTTCTTCATCTGATCTTCTCGTTCCCAGGTGAACTCGGGTCCTCTACGAGCATTCCATCGAACCTTAACAATTGGTATCTTGTTTTGTTTAAGTCTTTTAACCTCACGATCCATTATTTCGACGGGTTCTTCGATGAATTGAAGTTTTTCGTTAATTTGGATTTCGTCTAACGGAATAGTGAGATCTTCTTTAGCAAAACATTTTTTCAAATTTGAGACGTGGAAAGTGTTATGTACAGCCGCGAGTTGTTGAGGTAACTCAAGTCGGTAAGCTACTGGTCCGACACGATCAATAATCTTGAATGGTCCAATATACCTTGGATTTAATTTACCTCGTTTACCAAATCGAACAACGCCTTTCCAAGGTGCAACCTTAAGCATGACCATCTCTCCAATTTTAAATTCTATATCTTTTCTTTTAATGTCGGCGTAGCTCTTTTGTCGACTTTGGGCGGTTTTCAACCGTTGTTGAATTTGGATGATCTTCTCGGTAGTTTCTTGTATTATCTCCGGACCCGTAATCTGTCTATCCCCCACTTCACTCCAACAAATTGGAGACCTGCACTTTCTACCATAAAGTGCTTCAAATGGAGCCATCTCAATGCTTGAATGGTAGCTGTTGTTGTAGGAAAATTCTGCCAAAGGTAGATGTCGATCCCAACTGTTTCTGAAATCAATAACACATGCTCATAGCATGTCTTCAAGCGTTTGTATCGTCCTTTCGCTCTGCCCATCAGTTTGTGGATGATAGGCAGTACTCATGTCTAGACGAGTTCCTAATGCTTGCTGTAATGTCTGCCAGAATCTTGAAATAAATCTGCCATCCCTATCAGAGATAATAGAGATTGGTATTCCATGTCTGGAGACGACTTCCTTCAAATACAGTCGTGCTAACTTCTCCATCTTGTCATCTTCTCTTATTGGCAGGAAGTGTGCTGATTTGGTGAGATGATCAACTATTACCCAAATAGTATCAAAACCACTTGTAGTCCTTGGCAATTTAGTGATAAATCCATGGTAATGTTTTCCCATTTCCATTCCGGGATTTCGGGTTGTTGAAGTAGACCTGATGGTTTCTGATGCTCAGCTTTGACCTTAGAATACGTCAAACATTCTCCTACGTATTTAGCAACATCGGCTTTCATACCCGGTCACAAAAAATGTTTCTTGAGATCCTTGTACATCTTCCCCGTTCCAGGATGTATTGAGTATCTGGTTTTATGAGCTTCTCTAAGTACCATTTCTCTCATATTTCCAAATTTTGGTACCCAAATCCTTTCAGCCCTATACCGGGTTCCGTCTTCCCGAATATTAAGATGCTTCTCCGATCCTCTGGGTATTTCATCCTTTAAATTTCCCTCTTTTAAAACTCCTTGTTGTGCCTCCTTTATTTGAGTAGTAAGGTTATTGTGAATCATTATATTCATAGATTTTACTCGAATGGGTTCTCTGTCCTTCCTGCTCAAGGCGTCGGCTACCACATTTGCCTTCCCCGGGTGGTAACAAATCTCAAAGTCGTAATCATTCAACAATTCAATCCACCTACGCTGCCTCATATTCAGTTGTTTCTAATTAAATATGTGTTGAAGACTTTTGTGGTCGTTATATATAATACTTTTGACCCCATATAAGTAGTGCCTCCAAGTCTTTAATGCAAAAACAACCGCGCCTAATTCCAAATCATGCGTCGTATAATTCTGTTCGTGAATCTTCAATTGTCTAGACGCATAAGCAATTACTTTCGTTCGTTGCATTAATACACAACCGAGACCTTGCTTTGAGGCATCACAATATATCACAAAATCATCATTCCCTTCAGGTAATGACAATATAGGTGTCGTAGTTAACTTTTTCTTTAACAATTGAAACGCTTTCTCTTGTACATCTTTCCATTCAAATTTCTTCCCTTTATGCGTTAATGCAGTCAAGAGTTTTGCTATTCTAGAAAAGTCTTGGATGAACCTTCTGTAGTAACCCGCTAGTCCTAAAAATTGGCGTATGTGTTTCAGAGTTTTTTGGGGTTTACCACTTTTCAACGGTTTCGATCTTTGCTGGATCCACCTGAATACCTTCTTTGTTCACTATGTGACCGAGGAATTGAACTTCTTCCAACCAAAATGCACACTTTGAAAACTTAGCGTACAGTTTTTCTTTTCTCAGCAACTCTAGCACTTTTCTCAAATGTTCTTCGTGCTCTTGATCATTCTTCGAGTAAATAAGTATGTCATCGATGAAAACAATGACAAACTTGTCAAGATATAGCCCACACACTCGGTTCATGAGGTCCATGAACACAGCTGGTGCGTTAGTCAATCCAAACGGCATAACCATAAACTCGTAATGACCGTAATGCGTCCTAAAAGTAGTCTTTGGAATATCATCCTCCTTCACCCGCATTTGATGATATCCAGAAATTGATCTTCGAATAAACAGACGAGCCTTGTAGTTGATCAAATAAGTCGTCGATTCTCGGTAGCGGGTAGCGGTTCTTGATGGTAAGTTTGTTCAACTCTCGGTAGTCGATACACAACCTGAATGTACCATCTTTCTTCTTGACAAACAAAACAGGAGCTCCCCACGGTGATGTGCTTGGTCAAATGAAACCACTCTTTAAAAGTTCTTGTAATTGGCTCTGAAGTTCCTTCATTTCGCTAGGTGCGAGTCTGTATGGAGCACGAGCTATTGGTGCAGCTCTCGATACAAGGTCTATTTGAAATTCAACGGATCGGTGTGGAGGTAGTCCCGGTAATTCTTTCGAAAATACATCAGGAAATTCTTTTGCGATGGGAATATCATTGATGTTCTTTTCTTCAGAATTGACTTTCTCGACGTGTGCTAGTACAGCATAGCAACCTTTTCTTATTAGTTTTTGTGCCTTCAGGTTACTAATAAGATTTAACTTCGCGCTGCTCTTTTCTCCGTACACCATTAAGGGTTTTCCTTTTTCTCGTATAATGCGAATTGCATTTTTGTAACAAACGATCTCTGCTTTCACTTCTCTCAACCAGTCCATACCGATTATCACATCAAAACTCCCTAACTCTGCTGGTATCAAGTTAATCTTAAATGTTTCACTAACCAGTTTAATTTCTCGATTCCGACATATATTATCTGCTGAAATTAATTTACCATTTGCTAATTCGAGTAAAAATTTACTATCCAAAGGCGCCAATGGGCAACTTAATTTATCACAAAATTCTCTACTCATATAGCTTCTATCCGTACCCGAATCAAATAAAATATAAGCAGATTTATCGTCAATAAGAAACGTACCCGTAAGAAGCTCCGGGTCTTCCTGTGGCTCTGCTGCATTAATATTGAAAACTCTTCCGCGGCCTTGTCCATTCGTATTCTCCTGGTTCAGGCAATTTCTAATAATGTGGCCCGGTTTTCCACATTTATAACAAACTACATTGGCATAACTTGCTCTGACACTACTTGCTCCGCCATTACTCGTTTTGACACCATTTGTTCCTTTCGTTCTGTTAACCCCTGGTCCGTAGACCTCACACTTCGCTGCGCTATGACCATTTCTTTTACACTTGTTGCAAAATTTGGTGCAGATCCCCGAGTGATACTTTTCACACCTTTGGCATAGCTGCTTCTGATTGTTGTTGTTGTTGCGGTTGTTATTGTTGTTGGGATGATTGTTGTAGTTGTTGTTGTTGTTGTTGTTGTTGGGTCGTTTGTTGTAGTTGCGATTGATGTTGAGATTATTGGGATAGTTGTTGTGATTATTGTTGTAATTGCTGTTGTTGTTGTTGTATTGGTGATTCTTATCACCGTTTTCCTCCCACTTTCTTTTGACTTGCTTCACATTGGCCTCTTCAGCCGCCTGTTCTTTAATTCTTTCCTCAATCTGGTTCACTAGTTTGTGAGCCATTCTACATGCCTGTTGTATGGAGGCAGGCTCGTGTGAACTTATATCTTCTTGGATTCTTTTCGGTAATCCTTTCACAAACGCGTCGATCTTCTCTTCCTCATCTTCGAACGCTCTCGGACACAATAGGCACAATTCTGTGAATCGTCTTTCGTACGTGGTAATATCAAATCCTTGGGTTCGTAACCCTCTAAGTTCTGTCTTGAGCTTATTGACCTCGGTTCTGGGACGGTACTTCTCATTCATCAAGTGCTTGAATGCTGACCACGGTAGTGCGTAAGCATCATCTTGTGCCACTTGCTCTAGATAGGTATTCCACCATGTTAACGCAGTACCTGTGAAGGTATGCGTAGCGTACTTCACTTTGTCCTCTTCAGTACACTTACTTATAGAAAACACCGATTCGACCTTCTCGGTCCACCGTTTCAATCCGATCGGTCCTTCGGTTCCATCAAATTCCAAAGGTTTGCAGGCAGTGAATTCTTTATAGGTGCATTCTACACGATTTCTTGCGCCGTTAGCTGCATTGCTAGATTCAGAGTTATTGTTGGTATGTAGCGCAGCCTGTACTGCGGCTATGTTTGCAGCAAGAAAGGTACGAAATTCCTCTTCGCTCATATTCATGGTTTGTCGAGTAGTCGGTGCCATTTCCCTCAAATAGTCAAATGAAACAAGTTAATCATACAAAATATTAAGAGTAGTCAATAGTATCTCGTAGCATAATATGAACTCATTTATAAAAGCTTTTTCTTCATATTAGCGTTTTATAAGTTTAAATTCGGGTAGTACCTACCCGTTAAGTTCATACTTAGTAGCTAATATACAATTCAACTACTACAATTCTATATGAAAAACTGATTATAAGAATATTTCTAGTTCAAACTTTTTCACAATATTTTACAAACTTACAATACCGCTTATTTTACATATAACATGAAATATAGCACACAATAACTTTGATACAAGATAGTTGTGAAGATAATTCTAGCTAGTACACAAGTCGTTCAGCAAAGGCAATAAAGACACGTAATTCATACGTCCAGAAATAAGTCATGCATTCTGGTTTTACTAGGACTACTTCCCATCCTTGGTCTTGTGGAACATAACCGTTATGGCCGTTGATAAGACAGCATGTTGTAACGTCGTCAAAGGGACGAGGGTTACGTAATGTCCAACAGTCCCGTAACAATCTAAAAACTTTGTTTCTCACCCCAACTACTGAATCCGTCACTTGTGGGAACGTTTTGTTTAATAGTTGTAGCCCGATGTTCTTGTTCTCACTTTGGTGAGAAGCGAACATTACTAACCCATAAGCATAACATGCTTCTTTATGTTTCATGTTAGCCGCTTTTTCTAAATCACGAAGTCCTATATTCGGATATATTGAGTCAAAATAATTTCTTAACCCGTTGCGTAAAATAGCATTTGGGTTCCCCGCAATATATGCGACAAAGTAAACACATCGTAACTTATGGATTTCCCAATGTGATATCCCCCATATTTCGAACGAAATCCTTTTATAAACCAAGGCATTCTTGGAACGTTCTTCGAATGTCTTACAAACTGATCTCGCCTTAAATAGTTGTGCCGAGGAATTCTGACCGACTCTAGACAAGATTTCATCAATCATGTCTCCGGGTAGGTCTCTTAAAATATTGGATTGTCTATCCATTTTTGTGTTTTTATACTGTAAAATAGACAAGAGTTAGATTCATAAAAAAATACTTATTAATACAAGCAATTTTTACATATATCATAAAGCATAAGCACACTATATTACATATATTACACCACACGAATACAACTATCTTATTCCGACTCGCTCGTTTCTTCTTCTTCGGTTTTGGTTCGTTTTGCCAAGTTTCTAAGGATATATGATGTTCCCCTAATACGAGCCGTCGTTTTCCACATTGGTTTAGAAAAACTTGGTTGTTTAGAGGTTCCCGGGTTATTGTCACAACTTACGAAATACGGGTGTTGATGATACATATAAAGTTCATCGGGTTAGGAATCAAATTTCTCTATTTTTATGCCCTTTCCCTTATTGTTCTCTTTTGCCTTATTAAATTTTGTTGGGGTAATTTCTATAACATCATCAGAATCCTTGTCGGGATCCGATTCATCGGAGAATTGGTAATCCTCCCAATACTTTGCTTCCTTGGCGGAAACACCATTGACCATAATTAACTTTGGTCGGTTGGTTGAGGATTTTCTTTTACTTAACCGTTTTATTATTTCCCCCACTGGTTCTATTTCTTCTTCCGGTTCCGATTCTTCTTCCGGTTCCGACTCTTCTTCCGGTTCCTCTTCGGGAACTTGTGAATCAGTCCACGAATCATTCCAATTTACATTTGACTCTTCATTATTATTAGGTGAGTCAATGGGACTTGTTCTAGAGGTAGACATCTATCACATAATATCAAACACGTTAAGAAATTAATATATCACATAATATTCACATGTTAAAAATATATAGTTTCCAACAAAATTTGTTAAGCAATCATTTTTCAAGTAAACACGGTCGAAGTCCAGACTCACTAATGCATCCTAACAAACTCGATAAGACACACTAATACAAAATTCTGGTTCTCTAAGACCAACGCTCGGATACCAACTGAAATGTCCCGTTCATATTGATTATAAACGTTCCATATTAATTGATTTCGTTGCGAGGTTTTGACCTCTATATGAGACGTTTTTCAAAGACTACATTCATTTTTAAAACAACCATAACCTTTATTTTATCTATAAAGGTTTAAAAAGCATTACGTAGATTATCAAATAATGATAATCTAAAATATATCGTTTAAACACGACCATTACATAATGGTTTACAATAAGAATATATTACATCAAAAATAAGTTTCTTGAATGCAGTTTTTACATAATATCATACAAGCATGGACTCTAAATCTTGTCCTTATTTTAGTATGCAACAGCGGAAGCTCTTAATAATCACCTGAGAATAAACATGCTTAAAACGTCAACAAAAATGTTGGTGAGTTATAGGTTTAACCTATATATTATCAAATCATAATAATAGACCACAAGATTTCATATTTCAATATACATCCCATACATAGAGATAAAATTTATTCATATGGTGAACACCTGGTAACTGACATTAACAAGATGCATATATAAGAATATCCCCATCATTCCGGGACACCCTTCGGATATGATATAAATTTCGAAGTACTAAAGCATCTGGTACTTTGGATGGGGTTTGTTAGGCCCAATAGATCTATCTTTAGGATTCGTGTCAATTAGGGTGTCTGTTCCCTAATTCTTAGATTACCAAACTTAATAAAAAGGGGCATATTCAATTTTGATAATTCAACCATAGAATGTAGTTTCACGTACTTGTGTCTATTTTGTAAATCATTTATAAAACCTGCATGTATTCTCATCCCAAAAATATTAGATTTTAAAAGTGGGACTATAACTCACTTTCACAGATTTTTACTTCGTCGGGAAGTAAGACTTGGCCACTGGTCGATTCACGAACCTATAATAAATATGTACATATATATCAAAGTATATTCAAAATATATTTACAACACTTTTAATACATTTTGATATTTTAAGTTTATTAATTCAGCTGTCCTCGTTAGTAACCTACAACTAGTTGTCCAACGTTAGATGTACAAAAAAAAATTGATATATATTATCTTGAATCAATCCACGACCCAGTGTATACACGTCTCAGGCTAGATCACAACTCAAAGTATATATATATTTGGAATCAACCTCAACCCTGTATAGCTAACTCCCTCATTACTGCATATAGAGTGTCTATGGTTGTTCCAAATAATATATACACATGGGTCGATATGATATGTCAAAACATTTGCATACGTGTCTATGGTATCCCAAGATTATATAATATATTAGAATACATGTATAATACAATATAAGTTAGCTAGGATATGATTAATATAGATTTGTTACCAATTTTCACGTTGCTACAACAAGAAAAATTATTCAATCTTGTTTTACCCATAACTTCTTCATTTTAAATCCGTTTTGAGTGAATAAAATTGCTATGGTTTCATATTGAACTCTATTTTATGAATCTAAACAGAAAAAGTATAGGTTTATAGTCAAAAATATAAGTTACAAGTTATTTTTGTAAAGGTAGTCATTCAGTCGAAAGAACGACGTCTAGATGACCATTTTAGAAAACATACTTCCACTTTGAGTTTAACCATGATTTTTGGATATAGTTTCATGTTCATAAGAAAAATCATTTTTCCAGAAGAACAACTTTTAAATCAAAGTTTATCATTGTTTTTAATTAACTAACCCAAAACAGCCCGCGGTGTTACTACGACGGCGTATTTCCGGTTTTACAGTGTTCTTCGTGTTTCCAGGTTTTAAATCATTAAGTTAGCATATCATATAGATATAGAACATGTGTTTAGTTGATTTTGAAAGTCAAGTTAGAAGGATTAACTTTTGTTTGCGAACAAGTTTAGAATTAACTAAACTATGTTCTAGTGATTACAAGTTTAAACCTTCGAATAAGATAGCTTTATATGTATGAATTGAATGATGTTATGAACATCATTACTACCTTAAGTTTTCTGGATAAAGCTACTAGAAATGAGAAAAATGGATCTAGCTTCAAAGGATCCTTGGATGGCTTGAAAGTTCTTGAAGCAGAATCATGACACGAAAAACAAGTTCAAGTAAGATTTCCACTCGAAATAAGATTGTTATAGTTATAGAAATTGAATCAAAGTTTGAATATGAGTATTACCTTGTATTAGAAAGATATATTACTGTAAATAAGAAAGATTTCTTGAGGTTGGATGATCACTCTACAAGATTGGAAGTAAGCTAGCAAACTTGGAAGTATTCTTGATTTTATGAAACTAGAACTTGTAGAATTTATGAAGAACACTTAGAACTTGAAGATAGAACTTGAGAGAGATCAATTAGATGAAGAAAATTGAAGAATGAAAGTGTTTGTAGGTGTTTTTGGTCGTTGGTGTATGGATTAGATATAAAAGATAGGTAATTTTGTTTTCATGTAAATAAGTCATGAATGATTACTCATATTTTTGTAATTTTATGAGATATTTCATGCTAGTTGCCAAATGATGGTTCCCACATGTGTTAGGTGACTCACATGGGCTGCTAAGAGCTGATCATTGGAGTGTATATACCAATAGTACATACATCTAAAAGCTGTGTATTGTACGAGTACGAATACGGGTGCATACGAGTAGAATTGTTGATGAAACTGAACGAGGATGTAATTGTAAGCATTTTTGTTAAGTAGAAGTATTTTGATAAGTGTCTTGAAGTCTTTCAAAAGTGTATGAATACATATTAAAACACTACATGTATATACATTTTAACTGAGTCGTTAAGTCATCGTTAGTCGTTACATGTAAGTGTTGTTTTGAAACCTTTAGGTTAACGATCTTGTTAAATGTTGTTAACCCAATGTTTATAATATCAAATGAGATTTTAAATTATTATATTATCATGATAATATGATGTATGAATATCTCTTAATATGATATATATACATTAAATGTCGTTACAACGATAATCGTTACATATATGTCTCGTTTCAAAATCATTAAGTTAGTAGTCTTGCTTTTACATATGTAGTTCATTGTTAATATACTTAATGATATGTTTAATTATCATAATATCATGTTTACTATATATATATCCATATATTTGTCATCATATAGTTTTTACAAGTTTTAACATTCGTGAATCACCGGTCAACTTGGGTGGTCAATTGTCTATATGAAACCTATTTCATTTAATCAAGTCTTAACAAGTTTGATTGCTTAACATGTTGGAAACACTTAATCATGTAAATAACAATTTCATTTAATATATATAAACATGGAAAAGTTCGGGTCACTACAACCTGGGCTACTGTAAAGCTGATTTTCAGTTTCTCAGTTCGTGTAGATGACTTTTCATTTAAGACTCGTCTTAATTCGAGTTACGGTTTAGGATTTATGGCCCTCCGAATGTCACTATGTCCTTTTAATGTTGTGCTAAAAATTCTGACCTACTCGCACTTAGACCGTCGGCACGGTCAAATGAAGACGAGTTTACAACAACTAAGGGACTCATATACGGAGCCATAGCCACTGGTCTCACCTCAATTCAGTTTGCATAGAGGCCGTGGCGACTGAACGAATCCAGCCTTTGTTTCAAACCTTATTCTTGAATGAAACTTACTTTGTACTTTTTGTTTGATGATGAACGATGATGATACTTAAGACCTAATTTACATACTTTTAAACCTTTGGGTGTAATTTACTGACTTATTAACTTTTGACTTAGGTTGAGGACCTTTTGGACAACATACTTGCTTACTTTCCCGAATCAACTTTACTACTATTTTTCACTGTGAGTTATAGCATCCCTTTTTACTTTAACTATTTTGGGAACTGAGAATACATGCGCATTTTACATTTTACATACTAGGCACGAGTACTTAAACTTATTATATGTGTAGGTTATACAACGACATAAACTTTCCCCTTAGCTCGGTAATGTTTAGTCATTGGTCTTTGAACCGGTGAACGCGAATCTTAGATATGGATCCATAGGGTTTGACATCCCCACTCGGGCTAGTCGTGCTAGTATTTAACGGGTGTTTAATACTTCGTAAACATACGCACTCGCCAAGTGCACTTTTAGGGGGTATTATTACGTTAAGTTAGTTACCGGGTGCCCACGGATAAACATATACTTTATCATACTGATTTGAATTACTAATTTATACTGCTGGTTGAAGCACTGAAATCTCGTGGCCTACATTACATTACTGTTATACTTAAACTATAGCTCACCAACATTCGTGTTGACGTTTTTAAGCATGTTTCTCTCAGGTGCTTAAGGTTTGCTTGCTATTCGTAGAAGCATACTTTTGGTTGTAAAACATTTGACATTGGTTATAACGTCGCCTCTTTTCATGAATGCAAACTTATTTTGAAACAGCATATAGTGTTTGACCTTGTAATGATCCTGTTGTTGATGGTCTGTACACACTGATTTAGTACGGGGCATCACATTTGGTATCAGAGCATTGGTTGTAGGGAATTAGGATGCATTAGTGAGTCTGGACCGACCCGAGTAAGATTCACTAATAGGACTAATCTACAACTTGCTAGTTAACTGGTTTCTGCGGAACTTGCTGCATGCTGCTGCATACTTTTACTGCTATATGTTGTACATTGCTACCTGTTTTCACTACTGCATGCTACTGTGTTATATTACTGCATGTTACTGCTTACTTCGACTACTGTATGAACTTACTGCATGCTACCGTTTCCTTTTACTACTATGTAAACTCGATGTATGCTTTTGCTTACTCTCGCTACTGCATGCTACTATCTGCTTTTAACATGTTACTTCGGTATGATACTGTTACTATTGCCATGCTACGTGCTGCTGTAAACGATCTAGGCTGCTGTAGTTATTATGCCTGATTACGCTCTTGCTACATGTCTACTATTCGCTGTACTGACGTGGAGAACTTATCCTTCCTAATTCAGATATTTTTCTGAACTACTTTCCCACTCGTCTCACCCTAAGGATTAGTATTGTAATCCACTTGTTACTGTTGTTCCACTGTTCCAAAGATCGAAACATTACTTCACGCAACCAGAGAGGAGTACCCCTCGGATTACACGCTCACTAATGTTGATCCTTGGAGGAGGAGATATGCGAGGACTTGTCGAAATAACCGCACCCCGAGCTCACCCTAATTAGCCACGTACATCATATGAACATTAGAAGGATGTTCAGTTTCCGCAAGTTGACTTGTATCCCGTACGCTTTCATGACCGTCACTTAGCTCTTTCATTCTTCACCACTACTCGACGACCTAACAACACTTCTATACTTAGGCATTGACGCATGACCTACGGAACCTATGCACCCGCATCGAGAAACTGTGAGATTAATTATGTAGATTATGTTTTGAGATGGCATAGATAAAGCACCGTTAGATGAAATTAAGTATAACTGGAAGTGACCACGTTACATTGACCATATGGAATGATATTGGAATGAACGCACGATTTAGTACAATATAATGACGCCAGGCCAGCGTGATTATATTGAAGTAAATCATGCAGAAGTTTCAATGTTACTACATGAGGAATATGGGGTGATCCAGGGAAAAATTTTGGCAGGAATCACTTGAGCATACACATTGTAGCCTGTTAAAGGTAGGGAAAGAATAACCACGTAGCCCAACTACTGTACAAGAAGGGCCTTGATTGCAGGATTGATAACCCAAAAATTTGTTATAGATATCGACACCCTGGGCATTTAAGGAAAAAGTTCCAATATAGGAAAAACTTTAAACTTACCTGTGGTAAAGCAATCGTTATGGAGACTCGCATGGAATCCTGATTTTAGCTAGGGTAAATTTCGTCACAACGTTTTACTGTTTCGGAGTTGTTTAATTCCAGAACGATAGAAACCTTATATCTAAGAATCTTAGCGTTATGAATAATAAGCCATAACAACCATGAGGGTTAAGTATTCTATAGGACAAGCAAATGATTAGAGGAATAATTTAAGGTAGTACTTTAAGATTAACAGGTGGGTCTTTTGGAGATGACCTCATATTAACCAAACTTGGAAGTTTTAATGTAGTAGTTGAAAATGATTAGTTACCTACACACAGGCATATGTTATTTGAGAAGATTGATAAAAAAAAAAAAATTCACAGCAGTATAACAAGATTGGTTGGAATGAACCTTAAGATTAACCTAACACTCATCAATTTGGAAAATTGGATGCAATAGTTGGGATGAACTTTAAGATTAACCTAATACTCATCAAGTTAGGAAGCTTTGATGAAATAGTTGGAATGAACTGACTTTCAAGGTTGAAAGCGAAGGATATTTATAGTGAGAAAATTTTTCGTATACCTCGCGAGAATGGCAAGTTAAAATCCATCTGGGTTATTGTTGACCGCTTCACCAAATCTGATCACTTTCTACCCACAAGAGAAACCGATACAATGGACAAACTTGCACAACGATACATAAAGGAAATTTTATCCCGTCACTTCAGTGATGGCTACCCAAGAATCTTATTTGATACAAATTCTTACGCGACTTTAAAACCCTCACTTATTCCGAGAGATTCCTTATTCGATGATAACCACACCATCATCCTTCTTACTTCGGTATTAGTCATAACAGTTCGAAATTTTTTCCAAAATCAATGGGTGATTAATTCGCATCCTCATACTCTCCCATTCATATCTCACTTATAAGCAACAACTTCACACTTAAGCATTTTTGGTCAAAGGACTTGTGCCCTACTAATAGTCATCAACCACATTTAAATAGTTTTCATTACCTCGTAACATTGTTGTTCAAATATCACCTGAAGTTTTCAAAAATCTTTTAATCGATCATCATCAATCATTCTCCAACTTGCAACCACCGAAATATGAAAATTTTGTTTGCCAAAAAAAAAAAAAAAATTTCACCCACTATTTTACGGAACGATCCTCTCAAAGTTTTATAAAAGTAAATTTATTTTATCTGTCATTCATGCAAATTTTTGAAATCGTACCCATTATATAAAATAAAGTAAATGATTACTTATTTTTGACAAATACATATGAAACTTTACTTTCACTTTTACAAATCAAATCTTTTATTCAAAAGATATTATACTTTGAATGGTACGTGTTGTACATAACCCTAATTTACTAAGAACTTTGTTTCTTCTCTTACATTGTCACCATAAACAATTTCTATAAAACTTTCGTTTCTTATTATATAAAATTTTTTGTTGCTTATCCGTATCCAAGTCATCATGAAGACTTTATAACCGTCAAAATCGAGAGATTCATGTGTATGTGATAAGGGCACTGACTACCACGTCATGCAAAGCCTTCGGGCATCCACTAACACTTACACCATTCAAAACTATTGCGTTACCCCATGGATTTATTTCACCACACCTGTGGGAAAATGCTCTTTCTTACATAACTCTAAGTCCTGACTCATTCCAAGAAACTCTCATTTAGTGATATTAACACCATCAGTATTCCGACTTTATTATTAGTCATGACCTGTTTGGCATTTTCCAAATTCAAGAAGCGATTAACTTCTCATCCTCGTGCTCTATCCTTCGTACCTCACTTTTTAGCAACGGCTTCGCACGTGAATATTTTTGGCCCAAAGACTTGTGTCCTGATAATTACCAAAACTACATTTATGTCATTAGTTTTCATTACTTAGTAACTTGTCACCCAAAAATTTAAAGATTTTCCACTTAATCTTTCTTCAAATCGCAACCTCTGAAATACGAAAAACTATGTTTATCAAGTTTTTTACATGTTGATTTTTACACGTTGATTATTCATGTGGTCCTCACGAGATTTATGGACAAATGAAAGTAATAAAATTTTCTGTCACCTATGCGATTTATAAAATCATATATGTATGTATATAATTAAGTCCATAAATTTACCTTTACTTAATTTGGTTAGTACATACTAAGTTATATCTTTAAATTATTTAAAAATTGCTCCTTTATTGAGTTATTCAACTTAAGTCGAAGAGTTTTGTGCAAAATGGTACACGTTGTACCTACTTCTAAATTTACTAGGAACTTCGTTCCGTTTATGTTGTCACATCAAACGTTTAACGGTCTTTCAAAACTTTCTTGGTTGATTCTATTAAAGGTTTTCGTATTAGACTACCCCATGTATGGACCACACTTTCTCTCGCCCTCCGTTAGGGATGAAACTTACCATTAAGATCTTTGTTAAAAACTCTTTAACCGCTTTGGATGGCAACTTTATGAAGTTGGTTGGGAAGTCTTTGCGCTCATAGAATATTCCTTTTAAGGTTAGACTTGGCGAAAACGCGGGCCGATAAATTAGTTTTCCAGAGTACACTAAATGGTCACCCCTTGTAGGAAAGGCACTAGGTGAGTTTCTACTCTCAATATTTCACGGCTAAACGCAACACCCTCATAAACATCATCTCTATGAATCAGTATGTTGAGATACAGGAATCATTTTTGAGATTCTTTTCACTTAGAGTAAACCATTATTTAGGACCAAGAGTTCACGTATCTTCTCATTCGTACACACCCCTAAGTATACGGATAAATTCAGAATGAACCACTCGAAGAGTTCACTCTCACTCCTTTCGTGCGACTTTCTTTTGGAAATGTAATATAAGATACTTTGAGAACCTATGAATCTTGTTATCCCTTTTGGGAAGGGACTGCTTAAAACATTTACGGAGTTGATGTGGATACTCTATATATTTCTTCCTTCGTTGGTTGCAACTATCTGTTGTCCTAGTTAATGTTAACCCTAACTTCGACATGTAACTGAAAGGATGAAGTTACATTACTGAACTGTGCTTTCATTTCATCTAAGGATAAGTTCACTGTAGTATGGTAAAATAGGTGATGTCCTTCATTGTTCGTTCAGACCGCCCTGAAGACACTATAAATGGTTACGGCTTGCATTGCATATAAGTCCGATTAGTCACCCCCAGCTAAAAATTTCAATTCAATTATTCAAAGGAAGCGTTCTTAAATACCGGATTCTTTATGCCTATGGCCCCATTCCGAAATAAAGGGGTTGGTAACATTCATGATGCATTTACTACATCCAGCTTACTGAAGATGCATGTAAGGCTAAAAACACCATCTTTCCTTTTGTGGATATATATTCAGATGACATACTCATGTTAAACAGAAACGAAATCAATTTGTTGATCTCTTAGGACAACAGACTTAATTAATGGCATATACCTATTCTTACTTTCATACGCCGAAGTACCTTTCAAGGTAAATAACTCATTTCTGAGCCTACGAGTCGCACGGAACTTTGATACGCTCCTTCTTATTCGAATATGGTACCATTGTTGGTCACTCCTTAAAATTTCGGGGGTAATGTAACAACTCGGCTTTTTCGATTTACTTTTTGCGCTTTGTGCTTTCACGAAACTGCGTATTTGTGCGTACTGAGCTAGCTTATGCTCTGGGATCTTTAATCATGATTAATTACCTTCGTTAATGTCTTACTACGTGCTATTAAGTGTGTGATCACTTAACTTAATCCCTGAATGCTTTTACGACCGTTGTTGCCGCTTATCGTTTTAAACGAGATACGTACTTGGTACACGTCAAACTTTTGTCGTAATTGGAATATTATGACTGCGTAAACTTGATTGTTATTTATTATAACAATTACTTGGCTTAAGGGCTTATTTAATTAAGCTTAGTGTTTACTAATGCTTACTTGTTACCGTAATGGACTTTACATGTCCCGACTTGTCTTTGTGACACACGTACGCTTCATGAATAATATTTTCGAATATTATTTACATTCATGATTAATTATTATTAATCATTTTTAATTAACTAAGGTTAGTAGTTAATTTCTTGGGCTTTTTAATTATTTGTTGGTTACTTGGACTTGGACTCATGTTAATGAACTTGGAAGCCCACCCTACTTTCTTAATGGACTAGTTAGCCCATCATTAAGCAAATGAATTATTAAGATTAAGAACAAGGATTAATTATTCATGAGGAATCTAGTTACATGCATACTTACACCTCTTTCCCATACCATTTAACTTTAATACCATTCTAAGCTTGCACCTTTCTCCCATGCTTGAAAGTAAGTTTTTGACCTTCCTTTTTTGGTCCCCAAAAACCGTCCACCATGGGGGTATGAGGGAGTTCTTTTTATTTTTTATTTTTTTTACATAATTACTAGTGTATTACTTCACTTTTACACACACTTCATTTCACACTTCTCTTTTCTCTCATTTTTCTCTCAACTTTGTAAGTTACAAACTCTATTTCTCTTTTCTTTTTCTCTTCAAAACCGAATTCATTCATCATCATTACTTGTTCTTTGTTTGTTGTTTACTTACTTGTAATTGTTGTTGTTTACTTACTAGTTGTAAGAATCAAACTTTCTAGTTTATTCTTCATATTATCTTGTTTACACAAGAACATACAAGAACCAAAGAGGATCAAGTTTATAGTTTGATTTCTCCATAAAACTTGTTAAAAGAAAAGTTCATGAGTTATAATCATACTTGTGTTCATGTTTGTAAACTTAAGGTTTACTTTCTTAAGGATCAAAGCCTTGGCTTGAATCTTTCCAAGTATGAACAACCATGAACTTATTACTTGAAGATTTAAGTTATTTATTCCTTTATACATGTTTTAATTTCGTGATTTGTGGTTTGTTGGTCAAGTGTTACTAGTTAACCTTGATCTCATACTTCTTGAAACTAAAGTTAACTTTGTAAGTTCAAGAACATGGAAGTTTAACTTTTTAGTTATAACTTCATATACTTATGTCGGATCTAAGTTTCTATAGCTTATTGAAGCGTCCCGTTCATATCGAATATAAACGTCACGTACTCATTGGTGTCATTGCGAGGTATTGACCTCTATATGTGACATTTTTCAGAATCTGCATACGTTTTCATAATACAAACCATAACCTTTATTATAATCGAAGGTTCAAACAGCATAATAATGATTATCGTTTAGTGATAATCTTAGTTTTACAAACTTTATATTTGATAATAACAATACGATTTCCAACATATTTCATATTACAAATCTTCCGGTATGCAGTTTTATTTTTGACACAAATATGCATACTCCAAATCTTGCTTAAATTCGGCATAATGCAGCGGAAGCTTTTAATTATCACTTGAGAATAAACATGCTTAAAACGTCAACATAAAGTTGGTGAGATATAGGTTTAATGCTAGCAGCGTTATAAATATAGACCACAAGATTTCATATACACAAACGTTTTAATAAAAATATTCTAAGTGGTGGAGCACTTGATAACCATACTTAACATTTAATCAACATCGCATATTCCCTTTATTATGAAATCTCACTACACCGTACCAAGTATAGTTACCGAAACGAAGTACTGTGCAACCATTGAATACTGGTCGTCCAGTCCGGTTGGGGTTGTCAGGCCCGATAGATCTATCAACAGGATTCGCGTTTACAATACCTCATGTAAATAGTAGTTACCAAGTTACATGGAAGTATGCCAGTGGTACAACTCAACGTAGAATATATATTTTTAATCACTTGTGTCCATAACGTAAATCATAAAATCCATGTATTCTCATCCCGAAATATTTAGAGTTTGAAAGTGGGACTATGTACTCACTTTTGTCTTGAAGATATACGACTTGGTCTCCGATAGATATCATGAACCTAACCATATATAATATATCAACATGTTTTTCTTTTCAAATAATCGTTATATGTATACTTATAATACTTTTAATATCTAATTGTCCGTAGTTAGCAGTCCGATATTAGTGGTCCACAATTAGTTGTTCAATAAAATAAATAAAGACCCCATCGTATTCGTATTGATCAGAATTAATCTCGACCCATGGTACCATGTTGTCAAATGACATGTTGCGTACATAAAGTACCGTGTTGTCAAATGACGTGTTGCGTACAATCATGAGGTCTTATAATTAATCTTCTCGTGTTGTTTACGGGTGGTTCTGAAATATATAAAATCAAATCATAAGTAAATATATATAAAATATCATATTAATTAGCAAAGATATGATTAGTTTAGTTTTACTCCAATTAATTTCATAGCTAAACTAGCTTCGGATACCCAATTTTGTTTTAGCCGTAGTTTCTTCAATATAACTCCGTTTTTGTTGGTTCAACTTGCCACTTCCTTGGATCGAGTCATTATTTATGAATATGAACTGTAAATACCTTAGTTTGCATTCGAAATCACAGGTTCTAGGTCAAACTTTGGTGAATCTTATGAAAGTGATCATTTCCGTTGTAAAAACAACATCTAGATGATCATTTTTACAAAAATACTTACACTTTGAGTTACACCATGAGATTTTTATATATTAACATATTCATAAGAAATATCATTTTTCCAGAATATAAACTTCCAATTCAAAGTTTAAGATAGTTTTTAATTATCCAACCCAAAACAGCCCCCGGTTGCACTCCAACGATGTATATTCAGTTTTAAGGTGTTCTTTGTAAAATCAAGTTGTATCTTGTTAAGTTAGCATATCATTATGATATATTATAGGTCTTGAACTGTTTTAAAAGTCAAGTTAGAAGGATCTATTTAGTTTGTGAACAAGTTTGAAATCATTCAAACTATGTTCTTGTTGTTATATATATTCGTAGTAAGATAGTCATATATGAATTGAACAAGATGATGAACCAAGGTTATACCTCAAGTATGATGAAGAAAGTTACTGAATAAACAAGATATGAACTTGTTCTTGGTGACTTGGAAGATTAAGAAGTGAAATCATGAAAAGAAACAAAGGTTGTAAGTAAGTTTATATCTTGATTTAAGATAAATAACTTACATGAATTGAATCAAAGTTTAAACATAGTTTTACCTTGATTATGATGCTAAAAGATGGTGAAAATGCTTGGATATGATCAAGTATGATGTTAGGAGCATTTTGAGAGAGAATTTAGAGTGTAAGTATGAGAAAATAGAATGGAAAAATGGGGTGAAATCATAAAAACGAATTTACTTGTTATATAGAAAAAAAAACCTTAAGTTTTTTTTTTAGCTCATTAGTCATACAAGTTGATAAATAATGGTTCCACATGTTTTTGACTCTAAGATGGCTGCTAAGAATGAATGATTAAAGGTGTATATACCAATAGTAAATACATCTACAAGCTGCGTACAATACGGTTACATATACCCTAGGTATACGTGTGAAAATCTTGAGGAAACGGAACGAGAATTCAAATATAACTATCTTTTGTGAATATACTTATATTGTTTTATGTATTTAAGCCCTTTAAAAGTAATTTAATACGTATTTATACGATACTTGTATAAGCATTATAGGTTATAGGTATATATATCAAAGAACGTTACGTATAGTTACCGTTTTGAAAACTTTAGTTAGTAGTCTCAAAGTATACTTATAACTCATTATTATTAGTACAATGATATGTTAAACCATCCTTAGATCATTTTAAATATGTATAAATACGTATATGTACACAATCGTATAATTATTGTATGTTATATAGTTCGTGATATCATCGGTCAAATTGGACGGTCAAACGTTGTGTAAAACTCTTTTCAAAAACACGGGACTCAACAATTTGTATTGTTATCATGTTGGTAATGTTTAATTTATGTAAATATTAATCTCATATGTATAAAACGATCGGAAAAATCCGGGTCATTACAGTACCTACCCGTTAAATAAATTTCGTCCCGAAATTTTAAAGTTGTACCTATTTTTTGTTCTCGGGAAACAAATGTGGGTACTTTTGTTTCATTTGATCCTCTCATTCCCAAGTAAACTCGGGACCCCTTCGTGCATTCCAACGAACCTTAATGATTGGTAGGTTGCTCTGCTTGAGCTGTTTAACTTCACGGTCCATGATTTCGACTGGTTCTTCTATGAATTGTAGTTTCTCGTCGACTTGGATTTCTTCAAGAGGAATGGTGAGGTCTTCCTTTGCAAGACACTTCTTAAGGTTTGAAACGTGAAACGTATTATGTACTCCGGCGAGTTGTTGTGGTAACTCGAGTCGATAAGCTACCGGTCCAATGCATTCGATGATCTTGAACGGGCCTACATACCTTGGGTTCAGTTTACCCCTTTTGCCGAAACGTATTACACCTTTCCAAGGTGACACCTTTAGCATAACCATGTCACCGATCTGAAACTCTAATGGTTTCCTTCGGACATCGGCGTAGCTCTTTTGGCGACTACGGGCTGTTTTCAATCTCTCCTTGATTTGTACTATCTTCTCAGTAGTTTCGTGTATGATCTCGGGACCAGTTAATCGTCGATCTCCTACTTCATTCCAACAGATAGGGGATTTACACTTCCTTCCATATAGTGCTTCAAATGGAGCAGCTTTAATGCTCGCATGATAACTTTTATTATACGAGAATTCTGCTAATGGTAGATATTTATCCCATCCGTTTCCAAAATCGATCACACATGCCCTGAGCATGTCTTCAAGAGTCTGAATTGTTCTTTCACTCTGCCCGTCAGTTTGCGGATGATATGCGGTGCTCATATCCAAACGAGTTCCCAGGGCCTTCTGTAGTGATTGCCAGAACTTTGATGTAAATCTACTATCACGATCGGATATAATGGAAATAGGTATTCCATGCCTTGAAACAATTTCCTTTATGTATAATCGTAATAGTTTCTCCATTCTATCCGTTTCTTTTATAGGCAAGAAATGTGCAGATTTGGTGAGACGATCAACTATTACCCAAATGGTGTCATAACCCCCATGCAGTCTTGGGTAACTTCGTGATAAAATCCATGGTAATACCGTCCCACTTCCATTCTGGGATTTCTGGTTGTTGAAGAAACCCTGACGGCTTCTGGTGTTCTGCTTTGACTTTGGAACAAGTTAAACATTCCTCGACTTATGTTGCAACGTCTGTCTTTAAATTAGGCCACCAATAATGCGTCTTAAGATCTTGATACATCTTTCCAACTACAGGATGTATCGAGTATCTTGTCTTATGTGCCTCGTTCAATATCAACTTCCTTAATCCACCCAACTTTGGTACCCAAATACGTTTTGCAAAATATCGAATTCTGTCTTCCCGTATAACGAGTTGCTTCTCATACTTCTTCATTATTTCATTTCCTATGTTTTCCTTAGTAAGAGCTTCTCGTTGAGCCTCTTTGATTTGTGAGTTGAGATTCATGCGAATTTTTATGTTCATTGCTCATACTCGAATTGGCTCTCGTTCCTTTCTGCTTAGAGCGTCGGTCACCACATTCGCTTTCCCGGGATGATAGCGAATCTCACAATCATAGTCGTTTATCAGCTCGACCCACCTACGTTGCCTCATGTTCAGCTGTTTCTGATCGAAAATATGTTGAAGGCTTTTATGATCGGTAAACACAGTGCATTTAACCCCATATAAGTAGTGTCTCCATATCTTCAATGAAAACACGACTGCTCCCAATTCTAGATCATGTGTCATATAATTTCGCTCGTGAATCTTTATTGTCGGGATGCGTACACAATAACTTTCTTTCATTGCATAAGGACGCAACCAAAACCTTGTCGCGAAGCGTCACAATATATCTCAAAATCATCGTTACCTTCAGGTAACGATAAAATAGGCGCCGTAGTTAACTTCTTCTTTAGTAATTGAAATGCACTCTCCTGCTCAAAAGTCCATTCGTACTTCTTCCCTTTTTGCGTTAACGCTGTTAATGGTTTAGCTATTCGGGAAAAATCTTGAATAAACCTTCTATAATAACCGGCTAAGCCCAAAAATTGATGTATCTACGTTGGTGTCTTAGGAGTCTCCCATTTTTCAATGGCCTCAATTTTAGCTGGATCAACCTGAATTTCTTTGCTACTAACAACATGGCCAAGAAATTGCACTTCTTTCAACCTAAATGCACACTTAGAAAATTTAGCGTATAACTGTTCTTTTCTTAACAATTCTAATACCAACCTTAAATGCTGCTCATGCTCTTGCTCATTTTTGGAATAGATGAGAATATCGTCAATGAAAACGATAACAAACTTATCTAAATACGGACTAAAAACTCGATTCATGAGATCGATGAATACAGCTGGCGCATTCGTTAATCCAAATGGCATGACCAAAAATTCGTAATGACCGTAGCGTGTCCGGAAAGCAGTTTTTGGAATATCTTCTTCTTTGACGCGTAGTTGATGATAGCCCGATCTTAGGTCGATTTTCGAATAAACACATGATCCTTGTAGTTGATCAAATAAGTCGTCAATTCTCGGTAGTGGATACCGATTCTTGATAGTTAACTTATTTAATTCTCGGTAATCTATACACATCCTAAAAGATCCATCTTTCTTTTTAACAAACAAAATTGGAGCTCCCCACGGTGAAGTGCTCGGTCGAATGAATCCACGGTCCAGTAATTCTTGTAACTGGCTTTGTAACTCTTTCATTTCAGACAGTGCAAGTCTATATGGAGCACGAGCCACTGGTGTAGCTCCTGGTACTAGATCTATTTGAAATTCTACAGATCTAAATGGAGGTAATCCCGGTAACTCTTCCGGAAAGACTTCGGGAAAATCTCTTGCCACAGGCACGTCGTTGATGCTCTTCTCTTTTTCCTTCGTTTTGACTTTATTAACATGTGCTAAGATTGCATAGCACCCTTTCTTCAAGCACTTTTGGGCTTTCAAACAGCTAATGAGTTTTAGCTTTGAGTTACCCTTATCTCCATAAATCATTACCGGCGTTTTATCCTTACGAGGAATGCGAATTGCCTTCTTGGCACACACAACTTCAGCTCCTATTTTGGACATCCAGTCCATGCCGACTATTATATCAAAACTTCCTAATTCTACGGGTATCAAATCAATTTTAAACGTTTCTCTGGCTAAATTTATTTTACAATCACGACAAATTTTATCGGCTTTAATTAGTTTACCATTAGCTAACTCAATCATGTACTTAGCATCTAGAGGTAATGATGAACAATTCAATTTAGCATAAAAGTCTCTACACATATAACTTCTATCGGCACCAGTATCAAATATAATAGATGCTGATAAGTTATTAATGGTAAATGTACCCGTAACAAGCTCCGGGTCTTCACGTGCCTATCTAGCATTAATAATAAATGCTCTTCCACGTGCAGGTCCATTATTCTTCTCTGGATTCGGGCACTGGCTCTTATAATGACCCTGTTTCCCACATCCATAACAAGTAACATTGGCCAAGGCAGTTCTATTTGCATTGGTGGTAGGAGTCTTGGTGTCATTTGTAATTGTAACGGGAACCCTACAATCTTCAGTAAGATGACCCCTTTGATTACAATTGTTGCACACCACATTACAATAACCAGAGTGATGTTTGTGGCATCTGTTACATAAAGGATTTCGTCCTTTGTAACCTGAACTTGAACCACTACCCGCACCTTGCGTGGTTTCTTGTTTCTTGTTGGATTGTTGATTACCTTCCCACTTTCTTTTATTTTCTGATGTCTTGACATGGGTGTTCTTATCCAGAATAATCTGGTCCATCAACTCGTTTGCCATAGTAATGGCTTCATGAATAGTCTTGGGTTTCGATGCTGTAACATTTGCCTTGACATTTTTAGGCAAACCATCTTTGTATAGTTCTATCTTCCGTTCTTCGGTTGGTACCAATTCGGGACATAGCAAAGCTAATTCCATGAATCGCTAATTGTAGTTGGTGAGTTCAGTACCAACAACTTTCAGGCTTCGTAGTTCAGCTTCCAACTTCCTAACCTCGTTCCTTGGACAATACTCGTTGATTAGCATTGTTTTGAATTCTTCCCATGGAGTATCATAAGCTACATCTCCTCCTACGGCCTTCACATAGTTTTTCCACCACGTGAGTATCTTGTAAGGTGCACGATGCATAATTGGTCATGTCCTTCTCAATACAACCACTGATTTTAAATACAGACTCAATCTTTTCGATCCACTGAGTTAAACCGACCGGTCCTTCTGTTCCATTGAATGATGAGGGCTTGCAACCTTGAAAAGTTTTGTAGGTGCATCCCACACGAGGATTTGGGTTAACTGCAGCACCTCTTGCAGCCTCGACCCATAACATTCTGTCGTTCATTCGCTGATTGATGAGTTCCTCGATTTCTTGTTCCGTCATTCGATTCAATCGCGCCATAATCTTTAATAAGAATGAAAAAAAATAATTATTCACATGGAATATTATAGATGTAGCGTGTATTTACAGTACATCGTAGCTTATTAATAATATGAACCAGTTATTATTATAAAATCCTTTTCTTCTTATTAGCGTTTTATAATTATATCTAGGGTAGTACCTACCCGTTAAAGTTCATACTTAATAGCTTAGTACGAAAATCAATTAATACCATCCAAATAATACTCAACCATGGAAAATTATTGCATTTCACACTTCACTATTTTACATATGCTTATCTTACATCAAACATTAAGCAAACCACACTAGTAATATTATACAAAACGTTATATGATCTCATGGTTTAAAACAACAGCGCATCATTTAACCCAAAACGTTTGTGTTCAAAGAAATCGCTTAAAGGTTATCCTGGCTGTCTCCCTGCGTTTTGGCTGAGGGACCGAAGAACTGGATGTCGGGATAGAACTAATAGGAATAGCAGGAATAGGGGTGGAAGTGTCTGGTGGAGTTGGTGCCATAACATCCTCACTAAACTCGGGATTTGGATTTTCCAATTCAGTAGCCTTTCGTTTCTTTCCTCGTTCGAACTTGTCTTTCGCAATTTCCTGTATTTCTTCCTCCTCAGAATCACTTTCCGGTTCCTCTTTAATTGATTCATCCGAAAATTGTGAGTCTTCCCCAAAGGTGTCGTTTTCATCGTCGGATAGGTTAATGACTGGAACACTATCTGAGGATTCTGGTTCGGAGTCGCTGAATGTGATAACAAGTTCTAAGCCAGACATCTATCACATAACAACTAGCACGTTGGTACCACATAATATTTACATATTAATTTTTAACCAACAAGGATAAGCAATAGTTTTCAAAATCAAACACGGTCAAAGTCCAGACTCACTAATGCAAATTTTCTGTTTCTCTAAGACCAACGCTCTGATACCACCTGAAGCGTCCCGTTCATATCGAATATAAACGTCACGTACTCATTGGTGTCATTGCGAGGTATTGACCTCTATATGTGACATTTTTCAGAATCTGCATACGTTTTCATAATACAAACCATAACCTTTATTATAATCGAAGGTTCAAACAGCATAATAATGATTATCGTTTAGTGATAATCTTAGTTTTACAAACTTTATATTTTATAATAACAATACGATTTCCAACATATTTCATATTACAAATCTTCCGGTATGCAGTTTTATTTTTGACACAAATATGCATACTCCAAATCTTGCTTAAATTCGGCATAATGCAGTGGAAGCTTTTAATTATCACTTGAGAATAAACATGCTTAAAACGTCAACATAAAGTTGGTGAGATATAGGTTTAATGCTAGCAGCGTTATAAATATAGACCACAAGATTTCATATACACAAACGTTTTAATAAAAATATTCTAAGTGGTGGAGCACTTGATAACCATACTTAACATTTAATCAACATCGCATATTCCCTTTATTATGAAATCTCACTACACCGTACCAAGTATAGTTACCGAAACGAAGTACTGTGCAACCATTGAATACTGGTCGTCCAGTCCGGTTGGGGTTGTCAGGCCCGATAGATCTATCAACAGGATTTGCGTTTACAATACCTCATGTAAATAGTAGTTACCAAGTTACATGGAAGTATGCCAGTGGTACAACTCAACGTAGAATATATATTTTTAATCACTTGTGTCCATAACGTAAATCATAAAATCCATGTATTCTCATCCCGAAATATTTAGAGTTTGAAAGTGGGACTATGTACTCACTTTTGTCTTGAAGATATACGACTTGGTCTCCGATAGATATCATGAACCTAACCATATATAATATATCAACATGTTTTTCTTTTCAAATAATCGTTATATGTATACTTATAATACTTTTAATATCTAATTGTCCGTAGTTAGCAGTCCGATATTAGTGGTCCACAATTAGTTGTTCAATAAAATAAATAAAGACCCCATCGTATTCGTATTGATCAGAATTAATCTCGACCCATGGTACCATGTTGTCAAATGACGTGTTGCGTACATAAAGTACTGTGTTGTCAAATGACGTGTTGCGTACAATCACGAGGTCTTATAATTAATCTTCTCGTGTTGTTTACGGGTGGTCCTGAAATATATAAAATCAAATCATAAGTAAATATATATAAAATATCATATTAATTAGCAAAGATATGATTAGTTTAGTTTACTCCAATTAATTTCGTAGCTAAACTAGCTTCGGATACCCAATTTTGTTTTAGCCGTAGTTTCTTCAATATAACTCCGTTTTTGTTGGTTCAACTTGCCACTTCCTTGGATTGAGTCATTATTTATGAATATAAACTGTAAATACCTTAGTTTGCATTCTAAATCACAGGTTATAGGTCAAACTATGGTGAATCTTATGAAAGTGATCATTTCCGTTGTAAAAACAACATCTAGATGATCATTTTTACAAAAATACTTACACTTTGAGTTACACCATGAGATTTTTATATATTAACATATTCATAAGAAATATCATTTTTCCAGAATATAAACTTCCAATTCAAAGTTTAAGATGGTTTTTAATTATCCAACCCAAAACAGCCCCCGGTTGCACTCCAACGATGTAGATTCAGTTTTAAGGTGTTCTTTGTAAAATCAAGTTGTATCTTGTTAAGTTAGCATATCATTATGATATATTACAGGTCTTGAAGTGTTTTAAAAGTCAAGTTAGAAGGATCTATTTAGTTTGCGAATAAGTTTGAAATCATTCAAACTATGTTCTTGTTGTTATATATATTCGTAGTAAGATAGTCATATATGAATTGAACAAGATGATGAACCAAGGTTATACCTCAAGTATGATGAAGAAAGTTACTGAATAAACAAGATATGAACTTGTTCTTGGTGACTTGGAAGATTAAGAAGTGAAATCATGAAAAGAAACAAAGGTTGTAAGTAAGTTTATATCTTGATTTAAGATAAATAACTTACATGAATTGAATCAAAGTTTAAACATAGTTTTACCTTGATTATGAAGGTAAAAGATGGTGAAAATGCTTAGAGATGATCAAGTATGATGTTAGGAGTATTTTGAGAGAGAATTTGGAGTGTAAGTATGAGAAAATGGAATGGAAAAATGGGGTGAAATCATAAAAACGAATTTACTTGTTATATAGAAAAAAAATCCTTAAGTTTGTTTTTTAGCTCATTAGTCATATAAGTTGATAAATAATGGTTCCACATATTTTTGACTCTAAGATGGCTGCTAAGAATGAATGATTAAAGGTGTATATACCAATAGTAAATACATCTAGAAGCTGCGTACAATACGGTTACATATACCCTAGGTATACTTGTGAAAATCTTGAGGAAACGGAACGAGAATTCAAATATAACTATCTTTTGTGAATATACTTATATTGTTTTTTATATTTAAGCCCTTTAAAAGTAATTAAATACGTATTTATACGATACTTGTATAAGCATTATAGGTTATAGGTATATATATCAAAGAACGTTACGTATAGTTACCGTTTTGAAAACTTTAGTTAGTAGTCTCAAAGTATACTTATAACTCATTGTTATTAGCACACAATGATATGTTAAACCATCCTTAGATCATTTTAAATATGTATAAATACATATATGTACACATTCGTATAATTATTGTATGTTATATAGTTCGTGATATCATCGGCCAAATTTGACGATCAAACGTTGTGTAAAACTCTTTTCAAAAACACAAGACTCAACAATTTGGATTGATTATCATGTTGGTAATGTTTAATTTATGTAAATATTAATCTCATATGTATAAAACAATCAGAAAAATCCGGGTCGTTACACTTATGGTCTTCTAATTTTGTTACAAACAAAAGCTTGTAAGCTTATATACATTTTACAAGATGAAAATCTAAGTTTCATAACTTATGGTTTCATTAAAGTAAAGATCCAAGTCTTATAACTTAGGATCTAACTTAAGAACTTTAGATCTAGACTTTTGGGTCTAGGATCTTCAAGATCTAACTAAGAACTATGTTCTACAACTTAAGATCTTGTTTATTTAGTTTACTTTCAAGTTTATAGCTTTGTATTGTTATTAGAACTCTTGTATGTGTCGGATCTAAGATCTTGATGTAACTTTGGTTCATCAAACTACATACAACTCTTAAGTGAGTTATGCTACATATCTTAGACACACACTAGTGTTATTATGGTCAAAACTTGGTAAAGATGATGCAAACCCATCAACGAGTTGTACACTTGAAGCTACAAGCATCAAGGATGAGAACCGTGATGAGCATCAAGCACCAAGAACCCACCAGAACACATTGTTTACTGTTTTCTAGAACTGATCAAACCACCTGGGCTACTATAAAGTTTATTTTCAGTTTTCTCAATTCGTGTAGATGACTTATCGTTTAAGACTCGTCTTAATCCGAGTTACGGTTTAGGATTTATGGCCCTCCGAATGTCACTATGTCCTTTTAACGTTGTGCTGAAAATTCTGACCTACTCGCACTTAGACCGTCGCCACGGTCAAACGAAGACGAGTTTGGTTCTGGAATTTTTACAACAACTAAGGGACTCATATACGGAGCCATGGCCATTGGTCTCACCTCAATTCAGTTTTCATAGAGGCCGTAGCGACTGAACGAAGCCAGCCTTTGTTTCAAACCTTATTCTTGAATGAAACTTACTTTGTACTTTTTGTTTGATGATGAACGATGATGATACTTAAGACCTAATTTACATACTTTTATACCTTTGGGGACGATTTACTGACTTAGTAACTTTTGACTTAGGTTGAGTGTAGTGACCCGAACTTTTCCATGTTTATATATATTAATTAAGATAGATATTTACATGATTAAATATTTCCAACATGTTAAGCAATCAAACTTGTTAAGACTTGATTAATTGAAATGTGTTTCATATAGATAATTGACCACCCAAGTTGACCGGTGATTCACGAACGTTAAAACTTGTAAAAACTATATGATGACATATATATGGATATATATATAGTTAACATGATACTATGATAAGTAAACATATCATTAAGTATATTAACAATGAACTACATATGTAAAAACAAGACTACTAACTTAATGATTTTTAAACGAGACATATATGTAACGATTATCGTTGTAAAGACATTTAATGTATATATATCATATTAAGAGATATTCATACATGATAATATCATGATAATATAATAATTTAAAATCTCATTTGATATTATAAACATTGGGTTAACAACATTTAAAAAAATCGTTAACCTAAAGATTTCAAAACAACACTTACATGTAACGACTAACGATGACTTAACGACTCAGTTAAAATGTATATACATGTAGTGTTTTAATATGTATTTATACACTTTTGAAAGACTTCTATACACTTATCAAAATACTTCTACTTAACAAAAATGCTTACAATTACATCCTCGTTCAGTTTCATCAACAATTCTACTCGTATGCACCCGTATTCGTACTCGTACAATACACAGCTTTTAGATGTATGTACTATTGGTATATACACTCCAACGATCAGCTCTTAGCAGCCCATGTGAGTCACCTAACACATGTGGGAACCATCATTTGGCAACTAGCATGAAATATCTCATAAAATTACAAAAATATGAGTAATCATTCATGACTTATTTACATGAAAACAAAATTACATATCCTTTATATCTAATCCATACACCAACGACCAAAAACACCTACAAAAACTTTCATTCTTCAATTTTCTTCATCTAATTGATCTCTCTCAAGTTCTATCTTCAAGTTCTAAGTGTTCTTCATAAATTCTACAAGTTCTAGTTACATAAAATTAAGAATACTTTCAAGTTTGCTAGCTCACTTCCAATCTTGTAAGGTGATCATTCAACCTCAAGAAATCTTTGTTTCTTACAGTAGGTTATCATTCTAATACAAGGTAATAATCATATTCAAACTTTGGTTCAATTTCTATAACTATAACAATCTTATTTCAAGTGATGATCTTACTTGAACTTGTTTTCGTGTCATGATTCTGCTTCAAGAACTTCGAGCCATCCAAGGATCCATTGAAGCTAGATCCATTTTTCTCTTTTCCAGTAGGTTTATCCAAGGAACTTAAGGTAGTAATGATGTTCATAACATCATTCGATTCAAACATATAAAGCTATCTTATTCGAAGGTTTAAACTTGTAATCACTAGAACATAGTTTAGTTAATTCTAAACTTGTTCGCAAACAAAAGTTAATCCTTCTAACTTGACTTTTAAAATCAACTAAACACATGTTCTATATCTATATGATATGCTAACTTAATGATTTAAAACCGGAAACACGAAAAACACCGTAAAACCGGATTTACGCCGTCGTAGTAACACCGCGGGCTGTTTGGGTTAGTTAATTAAAAACTATGATAAACTTTGATTTAAAAGTTGTTATTCTGAGAAAATGATTTTTATTATGAACATGAAACTATATCCAAAAATTATGGTTAAACTCAAAGTGGAAGTATGTTTTCTAAAATGGTCATCTAGACGTCGTTCTTTCAACTGAAATGACTACCTTTACAAAAACGACTTGTAACTTATTTTTCCGACTATAAACCTATACTTTTTCTGTTTAGATTCACAAAATAGAGTTCAATATGAAACGATAGCAATTTGATTCACTCAAAACGGATTTAAAATGAAGAAGTTATGGGTAAAACAAGATTGGATAATTTTTCTCATTTTAGCTACGTGAAAATTGGTAACAAATCTATTCCAACCATAACTTAATCAACTTGTATTGTATATTATGTAATCTTGAGATACCATAGACACGTATACAATGTTTCAACCTATCATGTCGACACATCTATATATATTTCAGAACAACCATAGACACTCTATATGTGAATGTTGGAGTTAGCTATACAGGGTTGAGGTTGATTCCAAAATATATATAGTTTGAGTTGTGATCAATACTGAGATACGTATACACTGGGTCATGGATTGATTCAAGATAATATTTATCGATTTATTTCTGTACATCTAACTGTGGACAACTAGTTGTAGGTTACTAACGAGGACAGCTGACTTAATAAACTTAAAACATCAAAATATATTAAAAGTGTTGTAAATATATTTTGAACATACTTTGATATATATGTATATATATTGTTATAGGTTCGTGAATCAACCAGTGGCCAAGTCTTACTTCCCGACGAAGTAAAAATCTGTGAAAGTGAGTTATAGTCCCACTTTTAAAATCTAATATTTTTGGGATGAGAATACATGCAGGTTTTATAAATGATTTACAAAATAGACACAAGTACGTGAAACTACATTCTATGGTTGAATTATTGAAATCGAATATGCCCCTTTTTATTAAGTCTGGTAATCTAAGAATTAGGGAACAGACACCCTAATTGACACGAATCCTAAAGATAGATCTATTGGGCCTAACAAACCCCATCCAAAGTACCGGATGCTTTAGTACTTCGAATTTTATATCATATTCGAAGGATGTCCCGGAATGATGGGGATATTCTTATATATGCATCTTGTTAATGTCGGTTACCAGGTGTTCACCATATGAATGATTTTTATCTCTATGTATGGGATGTGTATTGAAATATGAAATCTTGTGGTCTATTATTATGATTTGATATATATAGGTTAAACCTATAACTCACCAACATTTTTGTTGACGTTTTAAGCATGTTTATTCTCAGGTGATTATTAAGAGCTTCCGCTGTCGCATACTTAAATAAGGACGAGATTTGGAGTCCATGCTTGTATGATATTGTGTAAAAACTGCATTCAAGAAACTTATTTTGTTGTAACATATTTGTATTGTAAACCATTATGTAATGGTCGTGTGTAAACAGGTTATTTTAGATTATCATTATTTGATAATCTACGTAAAGCTTTTTAAACCTTTATTGATGAAATAAAGGTTATGGTTTGTTTTAAAATGAATGCAGTCTTTGAAAAACGTCTCATATAGAGGTCAAAACCTCACAACGAAATCAATTAATATGGAACTTTTTTAATCAATAAGAACGGGACATTTCAGTTGGTATCCAAGCGTTGGTCTTAGAGAACCAGAATTTTGCATTAGTGTGTCTTATCGAGTTTGTTAGGATGCATTAGTGAGTCTGGACTTCGACCGTGTTTACTTGAAAAATGATTGCTTAACAAATTTTGTTGGAAACTATATATTTTTAACATGTGAATATTATGTGATAGATTAATCTCTTAACGCATTTGATATTATGTGATAGATGTCTACCTCTAGAACAAGTCCCATTGACTCACCTAATAATAATGAAGAGTCAAATGTAAATTGGAATGATTCGTGGACTGATTCACAAGTTTCCGAAGAGGAACCGGAAGAAGAGTCGGTACCGGAAGAAGAATCGGAACCGGATGAAGAAATAGAACCGGTGGGGGAAATAATAAAACGGTTAAGTAAAAGAAAATCCTCAACCAACCGACCAAGGTTAATTATGGTCAATGGTGTTTCCGCCAAGGAAGCAAAATATTGGGAGGATTACCAATTCTCCGATGAATCGGATTCCGACGAGAATTCCGATGATGTTATAGAAATTACCCCAACTGAATTTAAAAAGGCAAAATAAAATAATAAGGGAAAGGGCATAAAAATAGAGAAATCTAATTCCAACCCCGATGAACTTTATATGTATCGTCAACCCCGAAAGTCCTTAAGTTGTAACAATGACCCGGGAACCTCTAAACCACCAGGTTTTTCTAAACCAATGTGGAAAACGACGGCTCGTATTAGGGGAACATCATATATCCTTAGAAACTTGGCAAAACGAACCAAAACCGAAGAAGAAGAAGAAACAAGCGAGTCGGAATAAGATAGTTGTATTCGTGTGGTGTAATATATGTAATATAGTGTGCTTATGCTTTATGATATATGTAAAAATTGCTTGTATTAATAAGTATTTTTTTTTATGAATCTAACTCTTGTCTATTTTACAGTATAAAAACACAAAATGGATAGACAACCCAATATTTTAAGAGACCTACCCGGAGACATGATTGATGAAATCTTGTCTAGAGTCGGTCAGAATTCTTCGGCACAACTATTTAAGGCGAGATCAGTTTGTAAGAAATTCGAAGAACGTTCCAAGAATGCCTTGGTTTATAAAAGGCTTTCGTTCGAAAGATGGGGGATATCACATTGGGAAATCCATAAGTTACGATGTGCTTACTTTGACGCATATATTGCGGGGAACCCAAATGCTATTTTACGCAATGGGTTAAGAAATTATTTTGACTCAATATATCCGAATATTGGACTTCGTGATTTAGAAAAAGCGGCTAACATGCAACATAAAGAAGCATGTTATGCTTACAGATTAGTAATGTTCGCTTCTCACCAAAGTGAGAACAAGAACATTGGGCTACAACTATTAAACAAAACGTTCCCACAAGTGACGGAGTCGGTAATTGGGGTAAGAAATGAGGTTTTTAGATTGTTACGGGACTGTTGGACATTACGTAACCCTCGTCCCTTTGACGACGTTACAACACGCTGTCTTATCAACGGCCATAACGGTTATGTTCCACAAGACCAAGGATGGGAAGTAATCCTAGTAAAACCAGAATGCATGACTTGTTTCTGGACATATGAATTACGTGTCTTTATTGCCTTTGCTGAACGACTTGTGTACTAGCTAGAATTATCTTCACAACCATCTTGTATCAAATTTATTGTGTGCTATATTTCATGCTATATGTAAAATAAGCGGTATTGTAAGTTTGTAAAATATTGTGTAAAAGTTTGAATGCGAAATATTATTATAATCAGTTTTTCATATAGAATTGTAGTAATTGAATTGTATATTAGCTACTAAGTATGAACTTAACGGGTAGGTACTACCCGAATTTAAACTTATAAAACGCTAATATGAAGAAAAAGCTTTTATAAATGAGTTCATATTATGCTACGAAATACTATTAACTACTCTTAATATTCTGTATGATTAACTTGTTCCATTTGACTATTTTGAAGGAAATGGCACCGACTACTCGACACACTGTGAATATGAATGAAGAGGAATTCCGTACTTTTCTAGCTTCAAACATAGCCGCAGTACAGGCTGCGCTACATACCAATAATAACCTTGGATCTAGCAGTACAGGAAATCGTGTAGGATGCACCTACAAAGAATTCACTGCCTGCAAACCTTTGGAATTTGATGGAACCGAAGGACCGATCGGATTGAAACGGTGGACCGAGAAGGTCGAATTGGTGTTTTCCATAAGTAAGTGTACTGAAGAGGACAAAGTGAAGTACGCTACGCATACCTTCACAGGTTCTGCGTTAACATGGTGGAATACCTATCTAGAGCAAGTGGGACAAGACGATGCGTACGCACTACTGTGGTCAGCATTCAAGCACTTGATGAATGAGAAGTACCGTCCCAGAACCGAGGTCAATAAGCTCAAGACAGAACTTAGAGGGTTACGAACCCAAGGATTTGATATTACCACGTACGAAAGACGATTCACAGAATTGTGCCTATTGTGTCCGGGAGCATTCGAAGATGAGGAAGAGAAGATCGACGCGTTTGTGAAAGGATTACCGGAAAGAATCCAAGAAGATATAAGTTCACACGAGCCCGCCTCCATACAACAGGCATGTAGAATGGCTCACAAACTAGTGAACCAGATTGAAGAAAGAATTAAAGAACAGACTGCTGAAGAGGCCAATGTGAAGCAAGTCAAAAGAAAGTGGGAGGAAAATGGTGATAAGAATCACCAATACAACAACAGCAATTACAACAATAATCGCAAAAATTATCCCAACAATCGCAACATCAATCGCAACTACAACAAACGGCCCAACAACAACAACAACAACAGTAACTACAACAATCATCCCAACAACAATAATAACCGCAACAACAACAACAATCAGAAGCAGCTATGCCAAAGGTGTGAAAAGTATCACTCGGGGTTCTGCACCAAATTTTGCAACAAGTGTAAAAGAAATGGTCATAGCGCAGCGAAGTGTGAGGTCTACGGACCAGGGGTTAATAGAACGAAAGGAACAAATGGTGTCGGAACGAGTAATGGCGGAGCAAGTAGTGTCGGAGCAAGTTATGCCAATGTAGTTTGTTATAAATGTGGAAAACCGGGCCACATTATTAGAAATTTCCCGAACCAGGAGAACACGAATGGACAAGGCCGCGGAAGAGTTTTCAATATTAATGCGGCAGAGGCACAGGAAGACCCGGAGCTTGTTATGGGTACGTTTCTTATTGACAATAAATCTGCTTACGTTTTATTTGATTCGGGTGCGGATAGAAGCTATATGAGTAGAGATTTTTGTGCTAAATTAAGTTTTCCATTGACGCCTTTGGATAGTAAATTTTTACTCGAATTAGCAAATGGTAAATTAATTTCAGCAGATAATATATGTCAGAATCAAGAAATTAAACTGGTTAGCGAAACATTTAAGATTGATTTGATACCAGTAGAGTTAGGGAGTTTTGATGTGATAATCGGTATGGACTGGTTGAAAGAAGTGAAAGCAGAGATCGTTTGTTACAAAAATGCAATTCGCATTATACGAGAAAAAGAAAAACCCTTAATGGTGTACGGAGAAAAGGGCAACACGAAGCTACATCTTATTAGTAATTTGAAGGCACAAAAACTAATAAGAAAAGGTTGCTATGCTGTTCTAGCACACGTCGAGAAAGTACAAACTGAAGAAAAGAGCATCAATGATGTTCCCATTGCAAAAGAATTTCCCGATGTATTTTCGAAAGAATTACCGGGATTACCCCCACATCGATCCGTTGAATTTCAAATAGATCTTGTACCAGGAGCTGCACCAATAGCTCGTGCTCCTTACAGACTCGCACCCAGCGAGATGAAAGAACTGCAAAGCCAATTACAAGAACTTTTAGAGCGTGGTTTCATTTGACCAAGCACATCACCGTGGGGAGCTCCTGTTTTGTTTGTCAAGAAGAAAGATGGTACATTCAGGTTGTGTATCGACTACCGAGAGTTGAACAAACTTACCATCAAGAACCGCTACCCACTACCGAGAATCGACGACTTATTTGATCAACTACAAGGCTCGTCTGTTTATTCAAAGATTGACTTACGTTCCGGGTATCATCAAATGCGGGTGAAAGAAAATGATATTCCAAAGACTGCTTTCAGAACACGTTACGGTCATTACGAGTTTATGGTCATGCCGTTTGGTTTAACTAATGCACCAGCTGTGTTCATGGACCTTATGAACCGAGTGTGTGGACCATACCTTGACAAGTTTGTCATTGTTTTCATTGATGACATACTTATTTACTCAAAGAATGACCAAGAACACGGTGAACATTTGAGAAAGGTGTTAGAAGTATTGAGGAAGGAAGAATTGTACGCTAAGTTTTCAAAGTGTGCATTTTGGTTGGAAGAAGTTCAATTCCTCGGTCACATAGTGAACAAAGAAGGTATTAAGGTGGATCTGGCAAAGATAGAAACTGTTGAAAAGTGGGAAACCCCGAAAACTCCGAAACACATACGCCAGTTTTTAGGACTAGCTGGTTACTACAGAAGGTTCATCCAAGACTTTTCCAGAATAGCAAAACCCTTGACTGCATTAACGCATAAAGGGAAGAAATTTGAATGGAATGATGAACAAGAGAAAGCGTTTCAGTTATTGAAGAAAAAGCTAACTACAGCACCTATATTGTCATTGCCTGAAGGGAATGATGATTTTGTGATTTATTGTGACGCATCAAATCAAGGTCTCGGTTGTGTATTAATGCAACGAACGAAGGTGATTGCTTATGCGTCTAGACAATTGAAGATTCACGAACAAAATTATACGACGCATGATTTGGAATTAGGCGCGGTTGTTTTTGCATTAAAGACTTGGAGGTACTACTTATATGGGGTCAAAAGTATTATATATACCGACCACAAAAGTCTTCAACACATATTTAATCAGAAACAACTGAATATGAGGCAGCGTAGGTGGATTGAATTGTTGAATGATTACAACTTTGAGATTCGTTACCACCCGGGGAAGGCAAATGTGGTAGCCGATGCCTTGAGCAGGAAGGACAGAGAACCCATTCGAGTAAAATCTATGAATATAATGATTCATAATAACCTTACTACTCAAATAAAGGAGGCGCAACAAGGAGTTTTAAAAGAGGGAAATTTAAAGGATGAAATACCCAAAGGATCGGAGAAGCATCTTAATATTCGGGAAGACGGAACCCGGTATAGGGCTGAAAGGATTTGGGTACCAAAATTTAGAGATATGAGAGAAATGGTACTTAGAGAAGCTCATAAAACCAGATACTCAATACATCCTGGAACGGGGAAGATATACAAGGATCTCAAGAAACATTTTTGGTGGCCGGGTATGAAAGCCGATGTTGCTAAATATGTAGGAGAATGTTTGACATGTTCTAAGGTCAAAGCTGAGCATCAGAAACCATCAGGTCTACTTCAACAACCCGAAATCCCGGAATGGAAATTTGAAAACATTACCATGGATTTCATCACTAAATTGCCAAGGACTGCAAGTGGTTTTGATACTATTTGGGTAATAGTTGATCGTCTCACCAAATCAGCACACTTCCTGCCAATAAGAGAAGATGACAAGATGGAGAAGTTAGCACGACTGTATTTGAAGGAAGTCGTCTCCAGACATGGAATACCAATCTCTATTATCTCTGATAGGGATGGCAGATTTATTTCAAGATTCTGGCAGACATTACAGCAAGCATTAGGAACTCGTCTAGACATGAGTACTGCCTATCATCCACAAACTGATGGGCAGAGCGAAAGGACGATACAAACGCTTGAAGACATGCTACAAGCATGTGTTATTGATTTTGGAAACAGTTGGGATCGACATCTACCGTTAGCAGAATTTTCCTACAATAATAGCTACCATTCAAGCATTGAGATGGCACCGTTTGAAGCACTTTATGGTAGAAAGTGCAGGTCTCCAATTTGTTGGAGTGAAGTGGGGGATAGACAGATTACAGGTCCGGAGATTATACAAGAAACTACCGAGAAGATCATCCAAATTCAACAACGGTTGAAAACCGCCCAAAGTCGACAAAAGAGCTACGCTGACATTAAAAGAAAAGATTTAGAATTTGAAATTGGAGAGATGGTCATGCTTAAAGTTGCACCTTGGAAAGGCGTTGTTCGATTTGGTAAACGAGGGAAATTAAATCCAAGGTATATTGGACCATTCAAGATTATTGATCGTGTCGGACCAGTAGCTTACCGACTTGAGTTACCTCAACAACTCGCGGCTGTACATAACACTTTCCACATCTTGAATTTGAAGAAATGTTTTGCTAAACATGATCTCACTATTCCGTTAGATGAAATCCAAATCAACGAAAAACTTCAATTCATCGAAGAACCCGTCGAAATAATGGATCGTGAGGTTAAAAGACTTAAGCAAAACAAGATACCAATTGTTAAGGTTCGAAGGAATGCTCGTAGAGGACCCTAGTTCACCTGGGAGCATGAAGATCAGATGAAGAAGAAATACCCGCATCTATTTCCAGAAGATTCGTCAACACCTTCAACAGCTTAAAATTTCGGGACGAAATTTATTTAACGGGTAGGTACAGTAGTGACCCGAACTTTTCCATGTTTATATATATTAATTAAGATAGATATTTACATGATTAAATATTTCCAACATGTTAAATATTTCCAACATGATTAAATATATTAATTAAGATAGATATTTACATGATTAAATATTTCCAACATGTTAAGCAATCAAACTTGTTAAGACTTGATTAATTGAAATATGTTTCATATAGACAATTGACCACCCAAGTTGACCGGTGATTCACGAACGTTAAAACTTGTAAAAACTATATGATGACATATATATGGATATATATATAGTTAACATGATACTATGATAAGTAAACATATCATTAAGTATATTAACAATGAACTACATATGTAAAAACAAGACTACTAACTTAATGATTTTTAAATGAGACATATATGTAACGATTATCGTTGTAAAGACATTTAATGTATATATATCATATTAAGAGATATTCATACATGATAATATCATGATAATATAATAATTTAAAATCTCATTTGATATTATAAACATTGGGTTAACAACATTTAACAAGATCGTTAACCTAAAGGTTTCAAAACAACACTTACATGTAACGACTAACGATGACTTAACGACTCAGTTAAAATGTATATACATGTAGTGTTTTAATATGTATTTATACACTTTTGAAAGACTTCTATACACTTATCAAAATACTTCTACTTAACAAAAATGCTTACAATTACATCCTCGTTCAGTTTCATCAACAATTCTACTCGTATGCACCCGTATTCGTACTCGTACAATACACAGCTTTTAGATGTATGTACTATTGGTATATACACTCCAATGATCAGCTCTTAGCAGCCCATGTGAGTCACCTAACACATGTGGGAACCATCATTTGGAAACTAGCATGAAATATCTCATAAAATTACAAAAATATGAGTAATCATTCATGACTTATTTACATGAAAACAAATTACATATCCTTTATATCTAATCCATACACCAACGACCAAAAACACCTATAAATACTTTCATTCTTCAATTTTCTTCATCTAATTGATCTCTCTCAAGTTCTATCTTCAAGTTCTAAGTGTTCTTCATAAATTCTACAAGTTCTAGTTACATAAAATCAAGAATACTTTCAAGTTTGCTAGCTCACTTCCAATCTTGTAAGGTGATCATCCAACCTCAAGAAATCTTTGTTTCTTACATTAGGTTATCATTCTAATACAAGGTAATAATCATATTCAAACTTTGGTTCAATTTCTATAACTATAACAATCTTATTTCAAGTGATGATCTTACTTGAACTTGTTTTCGTGTCATGATTCTGCTTCAAGAACTTCGAGCCATCCAAGGATCCATTGAAGCTAGATCCATTTTTCTCTTTTCCAGTAGGTTTATCCAAGGAACTTAAGGTAGTAATGATGTTCATAACATCATTCGATTCATACATATAAAGCTATCTTATTCGAAGGTTTAAACTTGTAATCACTAGAACATAGTTTAGTTAATTCTAAACTTGTTCGCAAACAAAAGTTAATCCTTCTAACTTGACTTTTAAAATCAACTAAACACATGTTCTATATCTATATGATATGCTAACTTAATGATTTAAAACCGGAAACACGAAAAACACCGTAAAACCGGATTTACGCCGTCGTAGTAACACCGCGGGCTGTTTGGGTTAGTTAATTAAAAACTATGATAAACTTTGATTTAAAAGTTGTTATTCTGAGAAAATGATTTTTATTATGAACATGAAACTATATCCAAAAATTATGGTTAAACTCAAAGTGGAAGTATGTTTTCTAAAATGGTCATCTAGACGTCGTTCTTTCGACTGAAATGACTACCTTTACAAAAACGACTTGTAACTTATTTTTCCGACTATAAACCTATACCTTTTATGTTTAGTTTCACAAAATAGAGTTCAATATGAAACCATAGCAATTTGATTCACTCAAAACGGATTTAAAATGAAGAAGTTATGGGTAAAACAAGATTGGATAATTTTTCTCATTTTAGCTACGTGAAAATTGGTAACAAATCTATTCCAACCATAACTTAATCAACTTGTATTGTATATTATGTAATCTTGAGATACCATAGACACGTATACAATGTTTCGACCTATCATGTCGACACATCTATATATATTTCGGAGCAACCATAGACACTCTATATGTGAATGTTGGAGTTAGCTATACAGGGTTGAGGTTGATTCCAAAATATATATAGTTTGAGTTGTGATCAATACTGAGATACGTATACACTGGGTCGTGGATTGATTCAAGATAATATTTATCGATTTATTTCTGTACATCTAACTGTGGACAACTAGTTGTAGGTTACTAACGAGGACAGCTGACTTAATAAACTTAAAACATCAAAATATATTAAAAGTGTTGTAAATATAATTTAAACATACTTTGATATATATGTATATATTGTTATAGGTTCGTGAATCAACCAGTGGCCAAGTCTTACTTTTCGACGAAGTAAAAATCTGTGAAAGTGAGTTATAGTCCCACTTTTAAAATCTAATATTTTTGGGATGAGAATACATGCAGGTTTTATAAATGATTTACAAAATAGATACAAGTATGTGAAACTACATTCTATAATTGAATTATCGAAATCGAATATGCCCCTTTTTATTAAGTCTGGTAATCTAAGAATTAGGGAACAGACACCCTAATTGACGCGAATCCTAAAGATAGATCTATTGGGCCTAACAAACCCCATCCAAAGTACCGGATGCTTTAGTACTTCGAATTTTATATCATATCCGAAGGGTGTCCCGGAATGATGGGGATATTCTTATATATGCATCTTGTTAATGTCGGTTACCAGGTGTTCACCATATGAATGATTTTTATCTCTATGTATGGGATGTGTATTGAAATATGAAATCTTGTGGTCTATTATTATGATTTGATATATATAGGTTAAACCTATAACTCACCAACATTTTTGTTGACGTTTTAAGCATGTTTATTCTCAGGTGATTATTAAGAGCTTCCGCTGTCGCATACTTAAATAAGGACGAGATTTGGAGTCCATGCTTGTATGATATTGTGTAAAAACTGCATTCAAGAAACTTATTTTGTTGTAACATATTTGTATTGTAAACCATTATGTAATGGTCGTGTGTAAACAGGTTATTTTAGAATATCATTATTTGATAATCTACGTAAAGCTTTTTAAACCTTTATTGATGAAATAAAGGTTATGGTTTGTTTTAAAATGAATGCAGTCTTTGAAAAACGTCTCATATAGAGGTCAAAACCTCGCAACGAAATCAATTAATATGGAACTTTTTTAATCAATAAGAACGGGACATTTCAGTTGGTATCCAAGCGTTGGTCTTAGAGAACCAGAATTTTGCATTAGTGTGTCTTATCGAGTTTGTTAGGATGCATTAGTGAGTCTGGACTTCGACCGTGTTTACTTGAAAAATGATTGCTTAACAAATTTTGTTGGAAACTATATATTTTTAACATGTGAATATTATGTGATAGATTAATCTCTTAACGCATTTGATATTATGTGATAGATGTCTACCTCTAGAACAAGTCCCATTGACTCACCTAATAATAATGAAGAGTCAAATGTAAATTGGAATGATTCGTGGACTGATTCACAAGTTTCCGAAGAGGAACCGGAAGAAGAGTCGGTACCGGAAGAAGAATCGGAACCGGATGAAGAAATAGAACCGGTGGGGGAAATAATAAAACGGTTAAGTAAAAGAAAATCCTCAACCAACCGACCAAGGTTAATTATGGTCAATGGTGTTTCCGCCAAGGAAGCAAAATATTGGGAGGATTACCAATTCTCCGATGAATCGGATTCCGACGAGAATTCCGATGATGTTATAGAAATTACCCCAACTGAATTTAAAAAGGCAAAATAAAATAATAAGGGAAAGGGCATAAAAATAGAGAAATCTAATTCCAACCCCGATGAACTTTATATGTATCGTCAACCCCGAAAGTCCTTAAGTTGTAACAATGACCCGGGAACCTCTAAACCACCAGGTTTTTCTAAACCAATGTGGAAAACGACGGCTCGTATTAGGGGAACATCATATATCCTTAGAAACTTGGCAAAACGAACCAAAACCGAAGAAGAAGAAGAAACAAGCGAGTCGGAATAAGATAGTTGTATTCGTGTGGTGTAATATATGTAATATAGTGTGCTTATGCTTTATGATATATGTAAAAATTGCTTGTATTAATAAGTATTTTTTTTTATGAATCTAACTCTTGTCTATTTTACAGTATAAAAACACAAAATGGATAGACAACCCAATATTTTAAGAGACCTACCCGGAGACATGATTGATGAAATCTTGTCTAGAGTCGGTCAGAATTCTTCGGCACAACTATTTAAGGCGAGATCAGTTTGTAAGAAATTCGAAGAACGTTCCAAGAATGCCTTGGTTTATAAAAGGCTTTCGTTCGAAAGATGGGGGATATCACATTGGGAAATCCATAAGTTACGATGTGTTTACTTTGACGCATATATTGCGGGGAACCCAAATGCTATTTTACGCAATGGGTTAAGAAATTATTTTGACTCAATATATCCGAATATTGGACTTCGTGATTTAGAAAAAGCGGCTAACATGCAACATAAAGAAGCATGTTATGCTTACAGATTAGTAATGTTCGCTTCTCACCAAAGTGAGAACAAGAACATTGGGCTACAACTATTAAACAAAACGTTCCCACAAGTGACGGAGTCGGTAATTGGGGTAAGAAATGAGGTTTTTAGATTGTTACGGGACTGTTGGACATTACGTAACCCTCGTCCCTTTGACGACGTTACAACACGCTGTCTTATCAACGGCCATAACGGTTATGTTCCACAAGACCAAGGATGGGAAGTAATCCTAGTAAAACCAGAATGCATGACTTGTTTCTGGACATATGAATTACGTGTCTTTATTGCCTTTGCTGAACGACTTGTGTACTAGCTAGAATTATCTTCACAACCATCTTGTATCAAATTTATTGTGTGCTATATTTCATGCTATATGTAAAATAAGCGGTATTGTAAGTTTGTAAAATATTGTGTAAAAGTTTGAATGCGAAATATTATTATAATCAGTTTTTCATATAGAATTGTAGTAATTGAATTGTATATTAGCTACTAAGTATGAACTTAACGGGTAGGTACTACCCGAATTTAAACTTATAAAACGCTAATATGAAGAAAAAGCTTTTATAAATGAGTTCATATTATGCTACGAAATACTATTAACTACTCTTAATATTCTGTATGATTAACTTGTTCCATTTGACTATTTTGAAGGAAATGGCACCGACTACTCGACACACTGTGAATATGAATGAAGAGGAATTCCGTACTTTTCTAGCTTCAAACATAGCCGCAGTACAGGCTGCGCTACATACCAATAATAACCTTGGATCTAGCAGTACAGGAAATCGTGTAGGATGCACCTACAAAGAATTCACTGCCTGCAAACCTTTGGAATTTGATGGAACCGAAGGACCGATCGGATTGAAACGGTGGACCGAGAAGGTCGAATTGGTGTTTTCCATAAGTAAGTGTACTGAAGAGGACAAAGTGAAGTACGCTACGCATACCTTCACAGGTTCTGCGTTAACATGGTGGAATACCTATCTAGAGCAAGTGGGACAAGACGATGCGTACGCACTACTGTGGTCAGCATTCAAGCACTTGATGAATGAGAAGTACCGTCCCAGAACCGAGGTCAATAAGCTCAAGACAGAACTTAGAGGGTTACGAACCCAAGGATTTGATATTACCACGTACGAAAGACGATTCACAGAATTGTGCCTATTGTGTCCGGGAGCATTCGAAGATGAGGAAGAGAAGATCGACGCGTTTGTGAAAGGATTACCGGAAAGAATCCAAGAAGATATAAGTTCACACGAGCCCGCCTCCATACAACAGGCATGTAGAATGGCTCACAAACTAGTGAACCAGATTGAAGAAAGAATTAAAGAACAGACTGCTGAAGAGGCCAATGTGAAGCAAGTCAAAAGAAAGTGGGAGGAAAATGGTGATAAGAATCACCAATACAACAACAGCAATTACAACAATAATCGCAAAAATTATCCCAACAATCGCAACATCAATCGCAACTACAACAAACGGCCCAACAACAACAACAACAACAGTAACTACAACAATCATCCCAACAACAATAATAACCGCAACAACAACAACAATCAGAAGCAGCTATGCCAAAGGTGTGAAAAGTATCACTCGGGGTTCTGCACCAAATTTTGCAACAAGTGTAAAAGAAATGGTCATAGCGCAGCGAAGTGTGAGGTCTACGGACCAGGGGTTAATAGAACGAAAGGAACAAATGGTGTCGGAACGAGTAATGGCGGAGCAAGTAGTGTCGGAGCAAGTTATGCCAATGTAGTTTGTTATAAATGTGGAAAACCGGGCCACATTATTAGAAATTTCCCGAACCAGGAGAACACGAATGGACAAGGCCGCGGAAGAGTTTTCAATATTAATGCGGCAGAGGCACAGGAAGACCCGGAGCTTGTTATGGGTACGTTTCTTATTGACAATAAATCTGCTTACGTTTTATTTGATTCGGGTGCGGATAGAAGCTATATGAGTAGAGATTTTTGTGCTAAATTAAGTTTTCCATTGACGCCTTTGGATAGTAAATTTTTACTCGAATTAGCAAATGGTAAATTAATTTCAGCAGATAATATATGTCAGAATCAAGAAATTAAACTGGTTAGCGAAACATTTAAGATTGATTTGATACCAGTAGAGTTAGGGAGTTTTGATGTGATAATCGGTATGGACTGGTTGAAAGAAGTGAAAGCAGAGATCGTTTGTTACAAAAATGCAATTCACATTATACGAGAAAAAGAAAAACCCTTAATGGTGTACGGAGAAAAGGGCAACACGAAGCTACATCTTATTAGTAATTTGAAGGCACAAAAACTAATAAGAAAAGGTTGCTATGCTGTTCTAGCACACGTCGAGAAAGTACAAACTGAAGAAAAGAGCATCAATGATGTTCCCATTGCAAAAGAATTTCCCGATGTATTTTCGAAAGAATTACCGGGATTACCCCCACATCGATCCGTTGAATTTCAAATAGATCTTGTACCAGGAGCTGCACCAATAGCTCGTGCTCCTTACAGACTCGCACCCAGCGAGATGAAAGAACTGCAAAGCCAATTACAAGAACTTTTAGAGCGTGGTTTCATTTGACCAAGCACATCACCGTGGGGAGCTCCTGTTTTGTTTGTCAAGAAGAAAGATGGTACATTCAGGTTGTGTATCGACTACCGAGAGTTGAACAAACTTACCATCAAGAACCGCTACCCACTACCGAGAATCGACGACTTATTTGATCAACTACAAGGCTCGTCTGTTTATTCAAAGATTGACTTACGTTCCGGGTATCATCAAATGCGGGTGAAAGAAAATGATATTCCAAAGACTGCTTTCAGAACACGTTACGGTCATTACGAGTTTATGGTCATGCCGTTTGGTTTAACTAATGCACCAGCTGTGTTCATGGACCTTATGAACCGAGTGTGTGGACCATACCTTGACAAGTTTGTCATTGTTTTCATTGATGACATACTTATTTACTCAAAGAATGACCAAGAACACGGTGAACATTTGAGAAAGGTGTTAGAAGTATTGAGGAAGGAAGAATTGTACGCTAAGTTTTCAAAGTGTGCATTTTGGTTGGAAGAAGTTCAATTCCTCGGTCACATAGTGAACAAAGAAGGTATTAAGGTGGATCTGGCAAAGATAGAAACTGTTGAAAAGTGGGAAACCCCGAAAACTCCGAAACACATACGCCAGTTTTTAGGACTAGCTGGTTACTACAGAAGGTTCATCCAAGACTTTTCCAGAATAGCAAAACCCTTGACTGCATTAACGCATAAAGGGAAGAAATTTGAATGGAATGATGAACAAGAGAAAGCGTTTCAGTTATTGAAGAAAAAGCTAACTACAGCACCTATATTGTCATTGCCTGAAGGGAATGATGATTTTGTGATTTATTGTGACGCATCAAATCAAGGTCTCGGTTGTGTATTAATGCAACGAACGAAGGTGATTGCTTATGCGTCTAGACAATTGAAGATTCACGAACAAAATTATACGACGCATGATTTGGAATTAGGCGCGGTTGTTTTTGCATTAAAGACTTGGAGGTACTACTTATATGGGGTCAAAAGTATTATATATACCGACCACAAAAGTCTTCAACACATATTTAATCAGAAACAACTGAATATGAGGCAGCGTAGGTGGATTGAATTGTTGAATGATTACGACTTTGAGATTCGTTACCACCCGGGGAAGGCAAATGTGGTAGCCGATGCCTTGAGCAGGAAGGACAGAGAACCCATTCGAGTAAAATCTATGAATATAATGATTCATAATAACCTTACTACTCAAATAAAGGAGGCGCAACAAGGAGTTTTAAAAGAGGGAAATTTAAAGGATGAAATACCCAAAGGATCGGAGAAGCATCTTAATATTCGGGAAGACGGAACCCGGTATAGGGCTGAAAGGATTTGGGTACCAAAATTTAGAGATATGAGAGAAATGGTACTTAGAGAAGCTCATAAAACCAGATACTCAATACATCCTGGAACGGGGAAGATATACAAGGATCTCAAGAAACATTTTTGGTGGCCGGGTATGAAAGCCGATGTTGCTAAATATGTAGGAGAATGTTTGACATGTTCTAAGGTCAAAGCTGAGCATCAGAAACCATCAGGTCTACTTCAACAACCCGAAATCCCGGAATGGAAATTTGAAAACATTACCATGGATTTCATCACTAAATTGCCAAGGACTGCAAGTGGTTTTGATACTATTTGGGTAATAGTTGATCGTCTCACCAAATCAGCACACTTCCTGCCAATAAGAGAAGATGACAAGATGGAGAAGTTAGCACGACTGTATTTGAAGGAAGTCGTCTCCAGACATGGAATACCAATCTCTATTATCTCTGATAGGGATGGCAGATTTATTTCAAGATTCTGGCAGACATTACAGCAAGCATTAGGAACTCGTCTAGACATGAGTACTGCCTATCATCCACAAACTGATGGGCAGAGCGAAAGGACGATACAAACGCTTGAAGACATGCTACAAGCATGTGTTATTGATTTTGGAAACAGTTGGGATCGACATCTACCGTTAGCAGAATTTTCCTACAATAATAGCTACCATTCAAGCATTGAGATGGCACCGTTTGAAGCACTTTATGGTAGAAAGTGCAGGTCTCCAATTTGTTGGAGTGAAGTGGGGGATAGACAGATTACAGGTCCGGAGATTATACAAGAAACTACCGAGAAGATCATCCAAATTCAACAACGGTTGAAAACCGCCCAAAGTCGACAAAAGAGCTACGCTGACATTAAAAGAAAAGATTTAGAATTTGAAATTGGAGAGATGGTCATGCTTAAAGTTGCACCTTGGAAAGGCGTTGTTCGATTTGGTAAACGAGAGAAATTAAATCCAAGGTATATTGGACCATTCAAGATTATTGATCGTGTCGGACCAGTAGCTTACCGACTTGAGTTACCTCAACAACTCGCGGCTGTACATAACACTTTCCACATCTTGAATTTGAAGAAATGTTTTGCTAAACATGATCTCACTATTCCGTTAGATGAAATCCAAATCAACGAAAAACTTCAATTCATCAAAGAACCCGTCGAAATAATGGATCGTGAGGTTAAAAGACTTAAGCAAAACAAGATACCAATTGTTAAGGTTCGAAGGAATGCTCGTAGAGGACCCTAGTTCACCTGGGAGCATGAAGATCAGATGAAGAAGAAATACCCGCATCTATTTCCAGAAGATTCGTCAACACCTTCAACAGCTTAAAATTTCGGGACGAAATTTATTTAACGGGTAGGTACAGTAGTGACCCGAACTTTTCCATGTTTATATATATTAATTAAGATAGATATTTACATGATTAAATATTTCCAACATGTTAAGCAATCAAACTTGTTAAGACTTGATTAATTGAAATATGTTTCATATAGACAATTGACCACCCAAGTTGACCGGTGATTCACGAACGTTAAAACTTGTAAAAACTATATGATGACATATATATGGATATATATATAGTTAACATGATACTATGATAAGTAAACATATCATTAAGTATATTAACAATGAACTACATATGTAAAAACAAGACTACTAACTTAATGATTTTTAAATGAGACATATATGTAACGATTATCGTTGTAAAGACATTTAATGTATATATATCATATTAAGAGATATTCATACATGATAATATCATGATAATATAATAATTTAAAATCTCATTTGATATTATAAACATTGGGTTAACAACATTTAACAAGATCGTTAACCTAAAGGTTTCAAAACAACACTTACATGTAACGACTAACGATGACTTAACGACTCAGTTAAAATGTATATACATGTAGTGTTTTAATATGTATTTATACACTTTTGAAAGACTTCTATACACTTATCAAAATACTTCTACTTAACAAAAATGCTTACAATTACATCCTCGTTCAGTTTCATCAACAATTCTACTCGTATGCACCCGTATTCGTACTCGTACAATACACAGCTTTTAGATGTATGTACTATTGGTATATACACTCCAATGATCAGCTCTTAGCAGCCCATGTGAGTCACCTAACACATGTGGGAACCATCATTTGGAAACTAGCATGAAATATCTCATAAAATTACAAAAATATGAGTAATCATTCATGACTTATTTACATGAAAACAAATTACATATCCTTTATATCTAATCCATACACCAACGACCAAAAACACCTATAAATACTTTCATTCTTCAATTTTCTTCATCTAATTGATCTCTCTCAAGTTCTATCTTCAAGTTCTAAGTGTTCTTCATAAATTCTACAAGTTCTAGTTACATAAAATCAAGAATACTTTCAAGTTTGCTAGCTCACTTCCAATCTTGTAAGGTGATCATCCAACCTCAAGAAATCTTTGTTTCTTACATTAGGTTATCATTCTAATACAAGGTAATAATCATATTCAAACTTTGGTTCAATTTCTATAACTATAACAATCTTATTTCAAGTGATGATCTTACTTGAACTTGTTTTCGTGTCATGATTCTGCTTCAAGAACTTCGAGCCATCCAAGGATCCATTGAAGCTAGATCCATTTTTCTCTTTTCCAGTAGGTTTATCCAAGGAACTTAAGGTAGTAATGATGTTCATAACATCATTCGATTCATACATATAAAGCTATCTTATTCGAAGGTTTAAACTTGTAATCACTAGAACATAGTTTAGTTAATTCTAAACTTGTTCGCAAACAAAAGTTAATCCTTCTAACTTGACTTTTAAAATCAACTAAACACATGTTATATATCTATATGATATGCTAACTTAATGATTTAAAACCGGAAACACGAAAAACACCGTAAAACCGGATTTACGCCGTCGTAGTAACACCGCGGGCTGTTTGGGTTAGTTAATTAAAAACTATGATAAACTTTGATTTAAAAGTTGTTATTCTGAGAAAATGATTTTTATTATGAACATGAAACTATATCCAAAAATTATGGTTAAACTCAAAGTGGAAGTATGTTTTCTAAAATGGTCATCTAGACGTCGTTCTTTCGACTGAAATGACTACCTTTACAAAAACGACTTGTAACTTATTTTTCCGACTATAAACCTATACCTTTTATGTTTAGTTTCACAAAATAGAGTTCAATATGAAACCATAGCAATTTGATTCACTCAAAACGGATTTAAAATGAAGAAGTTATGGGTAAAACAAGATTGGATAATTTTTCTCATTTTAGCTACGTGAAAATTGGTAACAAATCTATTCCAACCATAACTTAATCAACTTGTATTGTATATTATGTAATCTTGAGATACCATAGACACGTATACAATCTTTCGACCTATCATGTCGACACATCTATATATATTTCGGAGCAACCATAGACACTCTATATGTGAATGTTGGAGTTAGCTATACAGGGTTGAGGTTGATTCCAAAATATATATAGTTTGAGTTGTGATCAATACTGAGATACGTATACACTGGGTCGTGGATTGATTCAAGATAATATTTATCGATTTATTTCTGTACATCTAACTGTGGACAACTAGTTGTAGGTTACTAACGAGGACAGCTAACTTAATAAACTTAAAACATCAAAATATATTAAAAGTGTTGTAAATATAATTTAAACATACTTTGATATATATGTATATATTGTTATAGGTTCGTGAATCAACCAGTGGCCAAGTCTTACTTTTCGACGAAGTAAAAATCTGTGAAAGTGAGTTATAGTCCCACTTTTAAAATCTAATATTTTTGGGATGAGAAATCATGCAGGTTTTATAAATGATTTACAAAATAGATACAAGTATGTGAAACTACATTCTATAATTGAATTATCGAAATCGAATATGCCCCTTTTTATTAAGTCTGGTAATCTAAGAATTAGGGAACAGACACCCTAATTGACGCGAATCCTAAAGATAGATCTATTGGGCCTAACAAACCCCATCCAAAGTACCGGATGCTTTAGTACTTCGAATTTTATATCATATCCGAAGGGTGTCCCGGAATGATGGGGATATTCTTATATATGCATCTTGTTAATGTCGGTTACCAGGTGTTCACCATATGAATGATTTTTATCTCTATGTATGGGATGTGTATTGAAATATGAAATCTTGTGGTCTATTATTATGATTTGATATATATAGGTTAAACCTATAACTCACCAACATTTTTGTTGACGTTTTAAGCATGTTTATTCTCAGGTTATTATTAAGAGCTTCTGCTGTCGCATACTTAAATAAGGACGAGATTTGGAGTCCATGCTTGTATGATATTGTGTAAAAACTGCATTCAAGAAACTTATTTTGTTGTAACATATTTGTATTGTAAACCATTATGTAATGGTCGTGTGTAAACAGGTTATTTTAGATTACCATTATTTGATAATCTACGTAAAGCTTTTTAAACCTTTATTGATGAAATAAAGGTTATGGTTTGTTTTAAAATGAATACAGTCTTTGAAAAACGTCTCATATAGAGGTTAAAACCTCGCAACGAAATCAATTAATATGGAACGTTTTTAATCAATAAGAACGGGACATTTCATTAAGGACCTTTTGGACAACATACTTGTTTACTTTCCCGAATCAACTTTACTACTACTTTTCACTGTGAGTTATAGCATCCCGTTTTTACTTTAACTATTTTGGGAACTGAGAATACATGTGCATTTTACGTTTTACATACTAGGTACGAGTACTTAAACTTATTATATGTGTGGGTTATACAACGGCATAAACTTTCCCCTTAGCTCGGTAACGTTTAGTCATTGGTCTTTGAACCAGTGAACGCGAATCTTAGATATGGATCCATAGGGTTTGACATCCCCACTCGGGCTAGTCATGCTAGCATTTAATGGGTGTTTAATACTTTGTAAACATACGCACTCGCCAAGTGCACTTTTAGGGGGTATTATTACGTTAAGTTAGTTACCGGGTGCCTACGGATAAACATATACTTTATCATACTGATTTGAATTACTGATTTATACTGCTGGTTGAAGCACTGAGATCTCGTGGCCTACATTACATTACTGTTATACTTAAACTATAGCTCACCAACATTCGTGTTGACATTTTTAAGCATGTTTTTCTCAGGTGCTTAAGGTTTGCTTGCTATTCATAGAAGCATACTTTTGGTTGTAAAACATTTGACGTTGGTTATAACGTCACCTCTTTTCATGAATTTAAACTTATTTTGAAACAACATATAGTGTTTGACCTTGTAATGATCCTGTTGTTGATGGTCCATACACATTGATTTAGTACGGGGCATCACAATATTCTCCAAATTGATTACTCGAGCGCGAAGTTCGTTGACTTCTTCTATTATTTCGGGATGATTGTCGGTCAGAACGAGCGGATGAATAAGGTTTAGACTTTGAGATAGTATTTAATTGTGACGAGATACTCTGGAAATGAGAGAGAAAATGGTTTTCGAATAGGTTCGCCGGTAAGTGCTTCGGGTTCTCCGTCAAGAGGTGAATTTGGTTGATGGAAAAGATCGCCTCCTTTGCGTCTCCATTGATTAAGTCCACTATGAACCCATCCGATGAATTGGGGATGGATGATTGGTTGATTCATTCCGGTTATACTGCTTTCGGAGCTCGAGTGAAAATCCATGTCGGAATAGCTGTCGGAATAACTATCGAAATAGCTATCGGAATCTGAGGGACTCGAACTGGTTGAAGGATTCATCTCGTACAATCAGATGAAGGATTTTCGATAAGAAATAGATTATAGGATGTAGATTAGTACCCTACAATACATAATTTACATATGCATATATAATACCAAAATCCCATAAGTTACGGAGGAATCTACGGAATATGTTAGGCAAAGTTTACAGTAACAGATATGCTAAGATATGACTTAGCAGATACGCTAAGATATGAATTTTGTCTGTACACTATTCATGCAATCCAGGCAGTAAGATATGTCTAGATTAAGAATGATAAGCAAGTGATTCCTTAAGAATGATAAGCAGATAATTTTCGACACAAAATGATAAGCAAAACTTTTGACATGCAGACACGGTCGAAGTCCAGACTCACTAATGCATCTAAACAACTATCAGTTTGACACACTAATGCAAGACCTGGTTCGCTAAGACCACCGCTCTGATACCACCTGAAAGGACCCATTCATATACATTATAAACGATTCACAATAGTTGATTTCATCGCGAGGTACTTGACCTCTATATGATACATTTTACAAACATTGCATTCGTTTTTAAAAAGACAAACTTTCTTCACATCAAAAGTTGACAGGCATGCATATCATTTCATAATATATCCAACTATAATTGACTTAATAATAATCTTGATGAACTCAACGACTCGAAGGCAACGTCTTTTGAAATATGTCATGAATGACTCCAAGTAATATCCCTAAAATGAGCAAATGCACAGCGGAAGATTTCTTTCATACCTGAGAATAAACATGCTTTAAAGTGTCAACCAAAAGGTTGGTGAGTTCATTAGTTTAACATAAATAATCATTTCTATCATTTTAATAGACCACAAGATTTTTATTTTCAGTTCTCATAAATATACGTCCCATGCATAGAGACAAAAATCATTCATATGGATTGAACACCTGGTAACTGACATTGACAAGATGCATATAAGAATATCCCCATCATTTCGGGACATCCATCGGACATGATATAATAACTCGAAGTACTAAAGCATCCGCTACAACGGATGGGGTTTGTTAGGGCTAATAGATCTATCTTTAGGATTCGCATCAATTAGTAGACTGGTTTACTAATTCTTAGGTTACCAAGCAAAAAGGGGCATATTCGGCTTCGATCATTCAACCATATAATGTAGTTTCGATTACTTGTGTCTATTTCGTAAAACATTTATAAAAATTTCGCATGTATTCTCAGCCCAAAAATATAAAGGGTAAAAAGGCAAATGAAACTCACCATACTGTATTTTGTAGTAAAAATACATATGACTAAATTGAACAATGCAGGGTTGGCCTTGGATTCACGAACCTATATTATTCGTATATTTATTAATATACATAATTGTAATCGGACAATTTCATATAGTATATTTACATATTTTTTTAAAAATAATTACCATTTATATAGTTAATATTATATTAAAAATATCTAATTTGTTTTATAGGAATATTTGTATAAAATGTTAATATGATTAATACATATTTATATGTAACATTTCTATATGTATATTTTTAAATTAATAATAATAAAAATTGTGTTTGATTATAATAATACTAGTAATAACAATTATCATAGTAGTAATAATAATGGTGTATCTAAAAATAGTATTAATAATAATACTCCTAATATTTATTAAAAATGATAATTTTTATAAAGATGTTACTTTTAATAATAATGATAATAATTTTAATAAATATAGTACTTTTACTAAAATGATGTTTTTCATACTAATTTTAGCAATAATGATATTTATAATAATAATAATAGTAATAAAAAATGTTGGTTTTAATCATAATAATACGACTAATAATATCCTAAATGATGAAATTAATAATAATAATTATTATAATTATAATTATAATATTAATAATAATAATACTTATTAAATACTAATAATAAGGATAACAATATCTAACTTTATTAATGATAACATTAATCATAATATTAATGGTAGTAATAACTTTGATTAGTATAATAATAATAATAATAATAATAATAATAATAATAATAATAATAATAATAATAATAATAATAATAATAATAATAATAATAATAATAATAATAATAATAATAATAATAATAATAATAATAATAATAATAATAATAAAATTTGAAAACTACCTCAAGTGAAATGGTTTAAAAAAAATGGTGACAGCCCCTGGACTTGAACTCGTGACCACACGCTAACCCGAAAGCACCCTGAACTATTCGACCACTCTAACATTTCTGAATTAGATGATAATTAAATTTATTTAACCCTTAACTTGTACGTTCTTCTTCTTCATAGATAACAATCGATCAGGAACTTCCAGTAATTGTAAAAAATGAAATAACAATTTGGTTTTTAGATTTATAACAACTTAGTAACATTTACTAAAGTGATTGAATTGATTTAAATAGATAAAAGGAAAATAAAAAAAAAATATAAAACAGAAATTGTTGCTGTTGAACACGACAACATGACTCAAACATTGATATCGAAATTCACACAGTTTTAGCTCATGATTTCAATATGAAATAGGTTTTAAATCCTCCCTGGAAACTTCTCAAACCATCAATTGATCCAAAAACTTCCACTGGAGTTCGAATTTTATGAAGAACGAATCCTTTGACTTTTTAAAAATAAGGTTTGACTCGAAAATTAGAATTCATTAAGGGGAATTGGAAATTGAATCTTTGCAGGTAGTTCAAGTAAACGATTCCTAACAAAACCACGTTATTACATTTTGAAAATTCATTTGAATTTGAGCATTTGATAAAATGGTAATAAGAACAGAGTTGACGAGTCTGTATCTTAAACTTTCTGTTTAAATTCATTAAATAAAACTTAAAGGGGTTTGTAATTGATAATGATAATGGATAACTGAATCAGTTTTCTCAAATATTATGTAAGAATGGTTCGTTATCTAACCTGATATGGTCGACAGAATTCACAAGCAATACAAGGATCGGTGAAAAAAGAAAAAAAATAATAATATAATTATAAAAGTGAATTCGATTTGTAACAGAATTTGGGGTTTGATGAATTGTCTCATAGCTATGATAGATTCGATTAATTACCTTTATTAGACAGAAACAAAACTTAAACAGTTTGAAGATTGATGGACAACAGGTTCGTACCCCTTTTTCTTTTTTTCTCTTTTTATATAATTAATAATTAATAAGCACATTAATACTAATTGATAATAATTTTTATTAATTATTATTTATACGCAAATAAAAAAAATAAGGATAATATTATGATGAGATTATTAATAATCAAAATGAAAATTTTAATAAGTTTATTAATAATAAAAATGATAATAATAATATTAATGATACACATAATATTTTGTATTATTTTCTAATAATATTTATAATAAAATAATGATTTTAATGATAATAGTAAATATAAGAATAATAATACTTAATTTATCTTTATAATATTAATACTGTTTTTCTAATATATCATTGTATTCAAATCCGTGTTTGTATATCAATTATATTTATATGTTTATTTTTATAAATTATAATTAATCTTAATATTAAATATAACTATAATAATATTACTCTTAGTGTTTTAATATTGCAAATTTATAATAATATGATAGTAATAATATTACTAATGATAATAACAATTTGTCTTAAAGGATAAATATAATAATAATAATAATAATAATAATAATAATAATAATAATAATAATAATAATAATAATAATAATAATAATAATAATAATAATAATAATAATAATAATAATAATAATAATAATTAATGATAATGTAATAATAATAATACCAAATAATAATACAATTTATAATTAAGATATAATATGTTACATATTTCCAATCTTATATAATAATATTATAACAATTATATTTTTAAATTACAATTATATATTATATATTATATGATCACATATGTTGAATATTTATTCATTTTAACAATACTTTATTATTCTTGTTTAATATCTTATATTTTATTATCTCAAATTATTATATATGCTTTTGTTTATATATATATATATATATATATATATATATATATATATATATATATATATATATATACACACACACACACACACACACATATAAACAATTTTACTTACACACGATTGTTCGTGAATCATCGGGAATAGTCAAAGGTTAATTGAATATATGAACATAGTTCCAACATTTTCAAGACTCAACATTATAGACTTTGCTTATCGTGTCGAAATCATACAAAGATTAAGTTTAAATTTGGTCGGAATTTTCCGGGTCGTCACAATAAATATATAATTGAGATTGAATTTGTAATTTATTATAATTGTTTGTAGATGTCGATTGAAGGAGGCAATTTTTTTATGAGGACATCCGAATTCGTCACTAATCAGGTAAATTAGTTATATTTACGTTATTATTATTATTATTATTATTATTATTATTATTATTATTATTATTATTATTATTATTATTATTATTATTATTATTATTATTTGTTTATTATATATTGTTGTTATTATTAATAATGAATAAATGTACTTATTATAATTATATTATTTTTTTAATATTATTAGATGTTCGGTTCTCGTGAAGAATTGATAGAATAGGTAAAAAATTTGGCTAAATCGCTTGGTATTGTTGTTGTCTTGAGAAGCTTTAATAAAAGAGCATCGAGTTTTGTGTATAAGATTATACTAATATGTGATCGTGGTAGGGAATATACAGGGTTGAATTCAAGTAGAGCTACCGAGACAAAAAGAATTAATTGTCCCTTTGAATTAGAAGCAGGGGCGGAACTCTTTGGAGACATAAGAGGGCTATGACCACCTTAAACATTTTGGTTAGAACTATTTTTTTAGTGGTTATGGGTATAAAAGTACATAGTTTATTGGATTCAAAAAGAATACAGACTATGTTTTAAGAATTCAACCCTATCCCAAATGAATATATTGTCAAGATCATCACTTTATTCTTGACTTTTGAGAGAGGTATGCTTGTTATGACTTCTTTTACTGTAACGTTTTCACTCGGTAAGTCTAAATGGCTGTATGATAGTACATAATTATAGTTAGCAATTCTTGTTAGAATCTATTAAATAGCTTTAGCTATTCTCAATAATTGTAGCTTATGTAATTATAATTAGCTGTTAGCAATATAAGTAGTTTTTAATCATGTATATAGTTAGTGGCAATGTGAGTCTAGGGCAAACTAGCAAGTGTTGTATTTATTGAATATTTTTCACTTGATTGATGTATTGTAAACTAGTCAAAATACTGCTATTCTAAGTTCTAATGGCTCCATTGAATATATATATATATATATATATATATATATATATATATATATATATATATATATATATATATATATATATATATATATATATATATATAGTGACGACGTTTATATCGTAAAGATGTTCACTTTTTGGCCCTCCCAGTCACAAACTTCAAGTTCCCCCCTGATTAGAAGGCAAATATTCTGAACAATATAATGCATGGAGGTTAAGGGTGATATGTGATAAGCATAATCATCAACCAATACGGTATATGGAAGGTCATCCATATGCACAAAGACTTTCTGATAATGAATTTAGTTTGGTTGCAGAGTTATTTAGGATGAATATGGCCCACTAGATATTTTATCAGTAATTAAGCAACATTATCCAAATAACGTGTCTTCATTGAGTACTATTTACAACATGATTAAAAAAATTCGCATGATGGAGACCTGAGGCAAATCTCTCATGCAGGTTCTTATGTATATTCTCATTCTAGTGGTTATACTTATCAATTTACCACATGTACTTCAAATGAGTTAGAAAATTTATTCTTTATCATTCATATTTGGCGTGCATTTCCACACGTGTTTATTATAGACACCAACGTACAAAACTAACCTTTATAAGATGCCTTTCGTTGAAATTGTTGGTGTAACTTCATCCAGCAAAACATTATGTATAGCTTTTGCCTTCATTCGTGATGAAACGACAGTTAAATATGAATGGGTCTTGAACTGTTTAAAGTTAACTCTATGCAAGTGCATTCTCCCACATGATATAGTTACAGATACAAAGATGACATTAATGAATACAAGTAGAGAAGTTTTTCCGGATAATGCTCGATTACTTTGTAGATGGCACATTCGTCATAATATACTTGATAAGTGGAAGCAATCTTTTAAATTAAAAAATGGTTGGATTGCATTTTATGACTTATGGATGTTGCTCGAAAGTTCTTCAACGCTAAAAACTTAAATTCGTCATAATATAATTGATAAGTGGAAGCGATCTTTTAAATTAAAAGATGATTGGACTGCATTTTATGACTTTCGGGTATTTTAGGATATTTGAATAAAACTTGGCTAAACAAATTCAAGGAAATGTTTATATCTGTTTAGATTGATCAATAACATCTCCACTTCGGAAATACCACAACCAACAGAGTTGAGAATCAGCACGCCAAATTAAAAAGATATATGAAGAGTTCAAACTCTAGTATAGATAGATTTGTAAGTTGTATTGACCAAATTGTGTGGTCGCAAGATACAGATATCAAAACAAGTTTGGAAAAAAGCATAAATGTTCGCATTCATACCATAACCTACCGTGCGATTCACACATTCGCACGGTAATATTTTCACATAAAGCTTTGAAAAAATGCTTGAAGACCTTGAACGATTTAAGGATCACAAAGATGACTGCGATTTTCGACTTCGGACCTCTTGTGGACTACCATATGCTTGCAAAATTTTAACGTATATAACTTCATGTGAGTATATTCTTCAGTAGTCAATATATTTTTTTAAACTATCATTATAAAATTTCGAATAAAATATTGATTATTTATAATTGAATGTAGGAAAATATATTTTCTTAAGTTCGATTGATATTTTTTGGAGGAAGATGGATATTTCATCGTCAATTTGTAAACTAGATGATGATGTTAGTTGTGAAAGTGAACTTCGACACTTTGTTGAACACTTTAACAACCAATCAAAAGTTGTAAGAAAAAGTTGGTTGAAAAAGTTAAAGGATATAATCAATCCAGGTAAGACAGACACTCAAGAACCTCAAGTTAAGAAGAATACTCGTGGCAGACCACCTATGAAGAAAAACCAACAAAAGAGGCATTCCGATCATGTACACCGAGATTCTCGTAGATATAGTTGTTCAGACATGCCCAATTTTTTGTGTGAGAATCGATTAAGGATCCAGCAATACACAGTTTGTACAATATAAACTTAAACGAGGAACCGAAGATTGAATTAAATGAGGAACCGGAGATATACTTAAATAAGGAACCATAGATAGACTTAAACAAAGTTCCGTATGAGTTCTCGAGTTCGTACATCTTCAACCAGAATGAAATGCCAAGAATGCAGAATTCTAATATGTTCAATGGTATTCCAAAATTATTTCACCAATACATAAAGAATATATACAATGTTGAAGGTGATGGAAATTGTGGATATCAAACATTTGCCCTTTCCCTTATGGGAAACGAACAATATTATGAGAATATTCGGTATGAAATGAAAGAAGAGCTGTTGAAAAAACTCGAATTCTACAAAAGCGTGTTTGAGAGAGAAATAAAGTCCTTGAAAGCTTCTATGTCTTTCAGTGGATCCCCTTGTCCAATAGAATATTGGATGAAGATGCCCTATGCAGGTATATTGATAGCCAACAGGTTTGGTGTAATCGTCCACTCATTGAGCATGTCAGAAAGTTCGACTATTTTCCCGTTTTGGATGGGTCCCGAAGAGTTTCAACAAATAAGAGCTCTTACAATTGCCAAAGTAAATTGTGAGAATCATTATGTTACGCTATATTACCACTTCTGCAGCTAGATGGAAAGAAGTTTATAAGGAGCGCTTTGAACAATTTATCCAATTTAACTGTCGTAAAGCTGATTTTGTCGATTTAAATGATTACTTATTTTAGTGTTAGTACATGTATTGTATTTTATTTATCTATAGTTAAAAAGAAAAAGAAAAATCAAATAATTCCTTTGTTAGTACATGATTACTTATTTTAGTGTTAGTACATGTATTGATTACTAATTCCTTTGTTAAGAAAAATCAAAAAGAAAAAGAAAAAAATCTAAGCATAGTGGGTGATGTCATTAATCTAAATAATTTTGAATTAAAATTAAAACTTATTAATTAATTAATATTATTAAATCTTATTAATTAATTATTATTATTAAATCTTATTAATAATTATTTTAATTATTAAAATTAAATAATTTTAAATTATTTTAATTAATTCTTTAATTAAATCTTATTAATTAATTATTATTATTAAATCTTATTAATTAATTATTATTATTAAATCTTATTAATAATTATTTTAATTATTAAAATTAAATAATTTTGAATTATTTTAATTAATTATTTTGAATTGAGTACGAGAAGGTATAAAAGCTAGTCAGAAGGAAAACAATTCTAAATTTATATTTTAATTTACACTTTTAAAATAAAATGACAACCAATATTATCTCATATGATTGGATGTGGATTGTTTAATATGCATTTTAGGTATTTGATGAAATGTTCAGCTAACGAGTTTCTTAGTCAAACTTTGTGGTTCCACGGGTCATTAAACTAAATAACTTTGACATTTACGTTTACTTAATACATAAAATATATCATTAAACTATTTCATTTAAACAAACTCGTGTTTCTACGGGTCATTTCACTAGTTAATAGTATTTAACTTTTTTAATATTAGTTTTGTTTATTAATCTATTTATATTCACATAGTAATTATGAGGTAATCATGATTTTATAATATTAGTTTTTAATTAATTTTTCTTATAATATATTCTAATTATTGTTTAATTATTAACTAAGTATAACCTAAAAAGGTCTATACCATGGTCCAAAGAAGGTTGACCATGGTCCATATACATAAAACATTTAGTATATTAGTATAATAAAATAACACTGTACAAAACATGCAATAGATAGAATAAAACAAGATATATGGTTAGGCCCACTTCGTTAGCCCACAAATTGATATAGAAAAGAAATAAAGAAAATTATCAACTAAAAAAAAACGTGAGTAACAGTTGTTATATGTGTTCATATATGCTATTCAACCTACTTTCCCCAAGTGATAAAGACATACTAGGAAAACAAATGTGCACCGCATTATAAAAAATGTGAACAGTAAAAAAAGTTAAAAAAAAAAAGCCTTTAGTATATATGATAACAAGTTTTGGGGTAAACCATGCTTTGCTGCGATCGAAGTATATATGATAACAATTTTTAATGAATATTGCTACTAAAGGTTGCGTAAGCTTTTTTTCGTTCACAACTATACATCTTCAGTTAAAATTATTTAACGTTAATGAACCTAACCTACCCAGAAAACAATAATTATATGTTTCAAGAAAAAATCAATAACAAACAAAATCTTAGACATATGCAAAGAGCAACTTTCAAATTGAAAAAAAAAAAAAACGTTTGACAGATCCATAATTAACACTAGGTTAATAATCGTTTCTCAAGGCCAAAATTTTAAATAATAAAAAAAGTTACAAAGTCGAACCTACAATTACTAGGATAATAATCGTTTCTCTGAACACTGATCCAAGACTGCATTTAACTTAAGTTATAGTTACCACATCATTTACTTATTGTTTAAACAAATCGATTTCTGAAATTTGAAATCCAATTGACTTTTTATTATTCATGGTTCTCTAATCGAATATATTGATAATCTTCTATACTTTCTATTAAATTGCTAAAATGATGATGTCATCCTAACTCTATTTTAACTTATCATTTGACAATTGTCATCTTCACAATAATCATGGTGATGTCATTAATATTTTAATAACTTATATAAATAAATAAAATAATTTAGAAAGTGATTATTACCATAATTAATAAAATCATGCTTCTAAATCTATCATTTTTCTTCTTGAGATATTAAAACTTAATTTTAAAATTAGACTTACACTCCATAAGCTTAAAAAAATCTACTAATTTTGTTTTGAAATATCAAAAGAAGTATACCGTTGTGTAGTATGATTTTGTTTTTTAGTGCAAGTTCTATTAAAACCATTATTTTTAAGCTCCGTTTGACATTTGACTTTTAAATTTTCATATGAGAATATTTATCAAAAGTTTGATAGGTCATGTGTTGTACATTTAATTTATATTTATATCTCTAAAATGATGATGTCATAAATAAATCTTATTTAAGCTTAAAAAAATTCATAAATAAAAGAGAAAATTTTAAACCCATGTGATGATATCATTAAAATAATTAATTGTATTTAATAAAAAAATTAACATGTTAATTATATAATATATGAAGCATAATATACAACTTTATGATAAAACACTCATTACCATATGTATAATATTTGAGGCATTATGTACAACCTTATGATAAAACACATGCATGACCATATGTATAAACTTTAAAATAAATAGTAAAATCTTTTACAAAATACTCCATGATAATTATAATAATTATTATTATTCAAATGTAAGTTCTCTTTTCGGGATTAATTACATTATATATGTATACGAAGTACATGTTTTAATAAAAGATGTAGTGTATGCTTTTATGACAAGGAAAATAGTAATTGTGATGAAAATTGGAAGATTGTGGTGAGAGAATAAATTTAGTTCATTTATTCTGATCAAGTTAAGTAAGTCAATATGTTTGTAAAAATAACGACAAGTTTCTTATCGGAATTCGTGATTTCACGGGTCATTAAACTAAATGACTTTAGCATTTACGTTCACTTAATACCTAAAACATATCATATTAAACTGTTTCGTTTAGATAAACTCGTGGTTCCACGGGTCATTTCACTAGTTGATAATATATATGATAATAGTGTATTTTTACCCTCTCATTTATCATAATTTACTAGATCACACATGATATTTCTAATTAATTCGCCGTTCAAAAAAAATTAATTCAAAAAACAACCCGTGATTTATGGATTTAAGTTGTCGTTGTAAATGCTAAATCCCCTACATCACATAAAGCATGAATATAAATCCTAGGTTTCAGAAACTAAGGATTACCCCTACTAATCTGACACATGTCATACACCAACTATTTTTAGTATTTTTTTTAATCCGTAAATTATAAAAAAAAAATTAAAAAAGTGTCTCACATCTATACGGATTCAAACGGATATCGATTCGGTTACATTAATGTAGAAGAAATCTCGAACTCTTTCATCTCATACATCGAAACCCTAATCCATCTGCTTCAACAATCCATGATTCATCCATCGCTTGAATTAGGGCTTCTAATTTCATAAACAGATACATTCTTTTTTCCTTTCATAAACTGACGATGCAATCGGTTGATTTAGGGTTTCCAATTTCATAAACTCAAGATGTAATCTCTTGAATCTCATTGGAGACAATGCAATCGGCTTAAAGGTACGATGATTCAACCTAATCATCAACGATTATGAGACCTTTAGTCCAGATTCACAAACCATTTCAACATTCAGTTATCGATTAATCTGTTGTAAGTATTTAATGTTTCATGTTTGTATTCAGTACAAAATCGCTGAATCTTATTACCTTTAACCCGTTTCCAATTTTTTATATATGTAGATGGAAAAAATGGCATATTCATGTATCTGTTTAAAAATTAATAAACAATTGATTATTATCTGTTCATACATATATGCAGATTCACACTGTGATACAATTCTTTCGTGTTTCTCAATATCACCGCGGTTAGATCATTCAAAATCATAGGAGATATTTCTTTTCATTTATTATTATTTTTGTTTAATTATATATATTTTAGTCAAATATTTTTGTTTCATTGTTGATGAAATTGTTAGGCCTTTAATTTCTTAAGTTTTGATCGAATTCATTTTTTCTTTCTTCTTTTTTTTATGTTTTTGAGGTAAACAAGGTACAATAATTCAAATGACGTGTCATTTAGGTGATGGGATTAGTCTACACACTCATTCCAAGTGTGTGATAAAAAATTTGTTTACTTATTTTTTGTTATATAAGGATATAAGGATATAAAGATATAAAGATGTGTTGATCAACACATTCGTTGGTACGATACTATAATCCTTTTGAGCTTGATAATTTTAATTATTTTATGTGTTTTGTATGAAGTGCTCAACAAGGTGTTTGATAAAATGCCTTAGTGAGTATTTAAGTTTATGTGAGTGTCGTATTTAATTGTTCTGATGATAAATGTATTGATATAGGCTCATTAGTAAAGAAATTATACATATTTCTTTTTATAATTTCTTTTCTAAATAAATGATTTCTGCTACTTGCAGATGATACAAAAAGGGTTTATCATAATACAGTAATATATATTAGGATTCGATATAGATATCATGTTACCTGATCAAACAGAGGTATTTGTGTTTATAGGTATCATGTCATCTGATTAGTTGGAGAATGTTCAATTGTTATGGGATTTTATGTTACGGATTAAGTTGTTAATCGAAATTTTGGAATTGCTTCATGTAGTTATAGTTATATTATAATGTTCGCGTTGTAAACCACATGTTCTTGTAAGAGATCGTTGTTAGATCTCCAATAAAGGTTAGGCAAGTTTTGACCCATATGACCCACTTCATGTTTAGCCGATATTAGTTTTACATCTGACCATTTGTATTGATGCGGTTTGTTTCTCATCGGATCCTGATTAGGTTTGTTATTTAGGTAAATTGATAGTCGATTGCCATAATTGTGTTTAATTTTAACTTCTTCGTTGACTTACTTTGCTAACCCTGGAAAAATAAATCGGAGCAGAAGCTGCATATGTTCCATCTGAAAACACTTCAGATTTAATGTTAAGCTGGGTTTCCTGATATCCAATTCAAGCAATTCAACAAAACATTTCTGCCGGAATCAATTTTTAAGAACTGCACTTTGTCAATTCGAGTTTTGTTACTATCGATTATCTTAAAAGATGGAACGGTATTAGCTTTTATTTATTTTGTAAAGTTTCAATGTTTATGTCTAACATATGTTTGACGAAATCTTTATTTTTGTAGTTCATAGGTTGAATGTTTATGTCAGGTTAGTTGGCACTCTTCTCGATTTTGATGGTTATAAAGAGGTATATGCTTATGCCTTTCACGTTAATAACGTTGTAATGTGACCTTAGATTTTTTATCTTACAAAGCTATTACATTAAATACATTAGTTGTAAAAATTAATAGAATCGCCTAACGAGCGGAGTGTCGTCAATAATGAGTCTAAATAGTTTAATGTTCATGTATATTTATTTGATTAGATTTCGATTTGTAAGATGTTTCATGACCTCAAATTTAATCTTTTCGTTTATAATGTTGATGTCAAAAAAGGTAAACGATTTCAATACAAGTTAAATTTGTAATAACTGACGTTTTTTGCTAATGTTGCTTTTTGTAGGTAATCGAAAGTTGATGATATTATAATCATTTTAGAAGTCTGGATATGCATCAAGGAATAATGAAACACTATTTTTTTTTATCTTCATCAAAATTGCAGGTTATGTTTAATTTTATTGTTATTAATATTGATTTTATTGAAAACTTATAAATGATCAATTTTCATTCTACTAAAAATATCTTCATATGATATATGCTTCAAGAACGGAATCATATTAAAATGGGATCCAAACTTAATTAGTTTGCTTCCTCTGTTTCTTCCTTACTTTTAGGAACAATAACACACAATTAAGATCAGTTTATAAGATCTTTAATACAAATTTAAAATTAAATGTCATTTAATTTTTATACAAATTTAAAATTGGAAACACAATTATATTATTTGTCTGATATTTAACTACGGTTCTTTGGGCCTCAATTTTGCAATTCATGGTCTTTGTCTGCTTCGTTTCTTGGGTTTTTTCATCACATATACTAGATTTACAGTCATGTGACGCTTTTATGGTCTGAAGCATTACAAGCATGGTCCCTCCATTTGATAAGGTGATTATAATTTTTATGGAACTTAGACCATTTCAAAAATATGATCAGTTTGCAACGGTAAATCGGCATAACTTGGCATTAGTAACATTTGGAGAACATATTACTTTATTGCAACCATTTAACATAGTGAACTTAACTCATAAAAGAGACATTGTATTTGTGGTCTCTGTTCATCAACTTTAATTGGTAAAATGAGTCTGAAAGTAACTATTTAATATTTTTATGTTTGGGTCTAAATGACCACTTTATTATAGTTGTAGTTTCCTTCAGTTCCTTTTTGACGTATTTACGTTTAAATGACCCATTTTATTACAGCTGTGTACATGGGTTTTGATCTCAGTTCATGTTTTTCGTGTTTTAGCCTAAATGACCCAAAGTAATATAACTATGTACATGGATCTAATAATAAAATGTGTTCTTCATTTAACATATGATATGTGTTTGGTTTTTGGTTAATAGCAGCTATATCAGTCCTTTTCATTTTTGTGTTTGGGTCCAAGTGACCACTGTATTATAGCGTGTGAATCAGGGGTTCCATTTTGGCATCTCTTAGTATGTTCCAGCAGGTAGGTTTTTTTTTCTTTTCTCTTATCTCTTTTTATTGGGATTCAGTGGGTAATGGGTCAAAACATGTCATTTTTTGGTATGTAATGGGGCGGGCTGGTGTCGCTCCAAAAAATTTCATGTTTTCAATTGTGGTTATAATTTGTTAGTTAGTCAAATATGAGAATCATGTTGACTTTTCAACTAATAAAGATTTTATCAACAACAAGGTCTTGCAGTATAAAAATATCTTATATCTTAGGTCGCTCATCATTGTTGACTTCTCTCCTGTGACGGACTTTCGTGAAGCTACATGTAGGCATTATGAAGAAAATGTATGTAATCATTGTGGATACTTCAATTTCATCTGATTAATAAAGATCGAAAGATCGACAGGTCAGTTTGCAATTATACTTGGTTGTACTTTTTAGACATATTTAGACGTGTCTCTTATATTTTAGTATGTGATTATTGTGATCTGAAAATACTAATAGTTAGATTTATAGTATTGGATCATAACTACTTTGATTCGAGTTAACTGATTATAGGGGGTAAAATAGTAAGTTTTGGATAATTATAATTATACATGTTGCAGCAATGATGATTTTTAAGAGGTTACTAACTACTGGTGAATAGTGGAAGCATATAGAGCAATGGATCCTAGAATGGTTATTGGTTATGGTCAACTATAAAATTCAAAGGAAGAATTGTTTCAAAACAATTAAAAGTTGCAAAAAATATAAATGCAACTGATATTTTTATTAATATATCAATGATTAATTTAGTCATAAGTGCTTTTAAAGATTATCATTAAATAGTTTGATAATTATATCCACTTTGAATGATACTTAAATTCTATATATGTTAACTGTAGTATATAAAAATGATAATGTTATTTGTGTCTTACAACTTTTGATCTTTATAGTATGCTATGAATGGACTATGTGTTATCTGATGTTTGAATGAGATTGAATGAGTACTATGTTATTACTAATTATATATACTGCTTAAGATGTTGATACTTTTAGTTCAATATTGATGCATATGGGTAATGGGTTTTGGGTCAAATTGTGTTTGGGTCACATAAAGTTTTTTATTGTGGGTCAAAAATTTCACATCCAAATTCCCAGACTATAAACGGGTCATGTTTGTTGAGTTGTAGGCTTTGGAATAGCTTAGCTGATAAGCTAAGTAAAATTGGCCAGCAGATTACTTGGTGACCAAGTTAGGGAATGGCCAACCCTAATTTGGTTCAACATGTTCTTTCAAGTACTGCTGCAAGTACCGTACTTTTTACTACTTTGATGTTTCCAACAACTATAGTGTTACGCGTATATTTCAGTTTCTTTTACAAACATTTGTCATGGACTTTAATAATTTTTACAACATTCATTGAATAAACTTAATTAGATTGGTTGAATGCAAAACATTTTTTGTTTGAAAGTCAACCTATATGTTTAATATGGATGATGTTTTGTTGTTTGTTAATAACTTCATTCATATTTTATACTTAGTTTTCATTAGGGCCCTATGTGCAACGCACGGGCTTTTAAAAGCTAGTATAGATAAAATACGTGAGAGTGATTTGTATTTCATAGGTTGTTATTTGATTGATTGCAATAGCCGAGATACACATGCATATATATAATACATCCATAACCCTAGAGTACACTAGAATTTAGGAGTATGCATGGTACGGGAAAAAACTGAAAGAACCAAGGACCGGACCGAACCGGGCGGAAACCGAATCGGACCGAGGATTTTTGGTACGGTCCATGGTCCATAAATTTCATATTTTTCGGTCTTCGGTACGGGACGGACCGAACCCGAAAGTACGGGAAATGAACTGGACCGAAATATTTATATTTTACCTATCTATAATTTAGCAAATAGTCCCTAGCATTATTGTCTTCTTATTGTAATTTTTTATGTTGTGTTTGCTAAATCATCAACTAGAAAGAGTAACACTTTAAGATGATGTTTTCATTCGTAGTTTGTATCTTTGTTATGAGATCATTAAATACACTTCTCCATTTTCTCATGTAATTGTGCTTCATCGTGTACTTTATTAATATATTAATATTATTAATAAAAATAGTCTGGTTTAAAAAAAACAACTGTAGCATAATATATATTTTGCACGTCTCAAGACGAAAGAAGTCATTTAAACCTATCATCTAAACAAAATCTTTCACTCAAATTTCGGTGGGTTCACTTGCACCCTCAAGTCCTCACGGGAAAGTTTTTTGGGCGCTAAAGCATGTGCAAAGTGGTTAATAGGAAACAACAAATATACATTTTATTTATTTGACATGTTTTTGAAACATCATTCTAAGAGTTCATGGCATATTCAAGATATATAATCATGTTAAAATGAATGTATTCATAACAAATATCAAATATCTCTTATAGTCTTATATACCAAGAATAATGTATACACCTTTTGAACAAGTTGAAGATTTAAATGGAAATAGACGCTTTTGCTACCACTCATGAGAAGTAGACCGGCTGTAATCGCAATTTCAACAGTCAATGTTGAGTGTACTCAAGTGGTACGGTTCTTTCCCGAAAACCGAACCAAAAATCATGGAACCGAACTGAAATTTTTTGGTACGGTCCTCAGTACGAGTTTCTTCATTAATTATGGGACTCGGGACAGAACCGAACCGAATTAGTTTGGGGTAGAACCGTACCATGCACAGGCCTACACTAGATAAAATATGGGCCCTTATATGATGGGCTACAATGCATGGGCAAAATATGTCTAACATCCCCCTGCAGTTGCAGCGGGAGTTCTTCGGACACTCAAACTGGATCGAAAGTCGTCAAACAATGCATACGGTAGGCCTTTGGTGAAGATGTCCGCAAACTGGTATCTAGATGGAACATGAAGAATGCGGACCTGACCCTGTGCAACCAAATCTCTGACGAAGTGAATGTCAATCTCAATGTGCTTGGTCCGCTGGTGCTGAACAGGGTTAGATCCGAGATAAACAGAGTTGACATTATCACAGTAAACAAGAGTGGCAGAAGTGAGAGGGTAGTGCAGCTCATGTAGTAAATTACGAATCCAGCAGGTCTCGGCAACCGTATTTGCAACACCGTGATATTCAGCCTCGACACTAGAGCGAGACGGAGTGAGTTGTCGCTTAGACGACCACGAGAGAAGGTTGTTGCCGAGGAAAACACAATATTCGGAAGCAGAATGACGGGTGGTTGGGCAACCTGCCCAATCAGCGTCAGAGTAGGCAACTAATGCAGTAGGAGAAAAGGCGTAAAGCTGTAAGCCAAGGTCGGTTGTGCCCTGGATATACCGAAGGATCCGCTTGAGGGCATGAAGATGCTGCTCACAGGGATCATGCATGAAAAGACATATCTATTGTACGGCATAGGAAATATCAGGCCGTGTAATTGTCAGATACTATAGGGCACCTGCAAGACTGCGATATAATGTGGGATTCTGTACTGGAGGTTCGTGAGATGTGAGCTTGGCTCCGGGTTCAACCGGAGTCCGGAAAGGCTGACATGAGGCCATATCGGCACGCTCTAGGATCTCTGTGGCGTACTGTTTCGGAGACAAAAATAGACCAGTGGCCGACCGAGTAGCGGAGATACCCAAAAAATAGTTCAGTGGCCCAAGATCTGTCATGGAGAATTCCTGGTGAAGGGATGTAAGAATCCGCTAAAGTAAACATGTGGATGACGGTGTCAACCCTATATCATCTACATATAATAGTAAGTAGGCAATATCAGAACCCTGTCGTAATATAAACAATGAAGTGTCACATCGACTCTGACTAAACCAAACTCGCGGAGCATATCCTGCAAAGCGTTGGAACCATGCACAGGGGGGCCTGTTTGAGCTCGTATAAAGATTTCTGCAACTAGCAGACATAATCAGGGTATCGAGGATCCCTAAATCCTGGGGGATGATGCATGTAAATAGTCTCAAAGTATTGTCCATGAAGGAAGGCGTTCTTGACATCCAGCTGATGAATGGGCCAATGTCGAGAAATCACCAAACTAAGGACGGTTCGTATCATTTTCGGTTTAACAACCGGGCTGAAGGTCTCATCACAATCAATGCCAATCTACTCGCTATGACCGTTAGCAACAAGGCAAGCCTTTTATCTACTCAAGTTACCGTCTGCATTAAACTTGTGCTTAAATAGCCACATGGAGCGAACTATGTTTGTGTCCGATGGACGACGCACAAGTTTCCAAGTACTATTGTTAATTAAAGCATTGAATTTCGTCAGTCATAGCTTGTTTCCAATTGGGGGTCATGGAGGGCAGCAGAGTAAGTGCGAGGAATAGGAGAGGTAACAGAAGTGTGGAGATTAAGACATTGGACAGGTTTGGTGGTACCAAGGTGAGTGCGAGTAATCATGGGGTGTGTGGATTGCTGGGTGGCATGAGTGGTAGCCTCAGTAGGAGGAGGTTGTGTCTCTGTGTGTATTGTAGAAGAGGTAGAAGCGGTGGTAGCCTCGGTGGGAGGAGGCTGTGTCTCCGTAGGAGTGGTAGATGTGGTAGCCTCAGTAGGAGGAGGCTGTGTCTCCGGAGTGACATCAGGGTTGGATATGTTTAGGGTACGAGAGTTGAGATTCGGAGGAAGGTCTAGGAACTCATAGGATGGAGGTTGAGTAGGAGTCATAGAGCCGAAGGGAAAGGATGTTTCATCAAATGTGACATGGCGGAAGAGTATAAGTTTGTTAGTGGTTAAGTCAAGGCAGCGGTAGCCCTGATGATCAAAGGGATACAAAAGTAATATACACGGAGTGGAGCGAGGAGCAAGCTTGTTGGTGGTGTTGAGGTGAGGGTAGCAGAGGCACCCGAAGACGCGAAGCGTAGAGTAATTAGGTTGCGTTTTGTATAGACGTGTGTGAGGTATGTCATGGTTGATGGCAAAGGAGGGTAAGATATTAAGAAGGTAGGCCGCCATATGAAGAGCTTCTACTCAGTATGTGGGTGGGAGATGAGCTTGAAAGAGTAAGGTGCGAATTTGGTTGTTAATGGTTCGTAGCATACGTTCAGACTTCCCGTTTTGTTAAGATGTCTGAGGACAGGAAAATTGAAATTGAATTCCATTATATCTGAGTAAGTGGTGGAATGCATGGTTGTTGAATTTGCCTCCTTGGTCACATTAGAAGGCTTTTATTTCTTGTTTAAATTGGGTTTTTACAAAAGTAGGAAATTGAATAAATATTTTAATTGCATCAGATTTGTAACGTAAAGGGAACACCAAAACATAGTGCGAGAAATGATCAAGGAAAATAATATAATATTTTAAACCACTAATACTAGCAACAGGAGATGTCCATAAGTCTGAATGAGTAATGTCAAAAGTAGAAATAACATTAGTGCTAGAAACAGAAAAAGGAAGTCGAACGTGTTTGCCAAAATGACATGCGTGACAAAATAAAGGAGATATAGTTTTATTACATGTAATAGATTTATTAGATAAAAGTCTACGAAGAACATCATGCCCAAGGTATCCGAGATGTTGATGCCAAGTAACAGGACTGGTGTGAAGAGCATGTAGAGATGAGTGGGATGTAACTGGGTATGTCTCTGGTGTTTTCACATCGGAGAAGAAGCTGGTGCATCAGGTAATCCTTTACAGAAAAACCAAAAGGGTCAAATTCAATGAATACAATATTATCGCGAGTAAATTGACGAACAGAAATAAGGTTTTTAAAAATGTTAGGCGTGAAAAGAACGTTATGTAAGTGTAGTGGTCAGTGAGGATTAGGTAACAAGCTATGGCCAGTGTTGGTAACGGGAATGGTGTTCCCATCACCGACGGCGACTGACGGATATTTGCAATTATTAAAAACAGTACTAAGATTATTAATACAGGAAGTAAGGTGAGTTGACGCACCAGTATCCATGTTCCACCCGACTGCACCATAATCTTGAAGAGTCGTTGCACTAAAGGCAGTAGGAAGAATTGTTTCTTGCATTTGCATATTAGGATCAACAGTAAATGAACGAAACTGAGTTGTTGGAGCTGCACAAAAAGCTTGGGTTGCTGGCCCGTTAAGTTCTCCAGGTATTGTTTGGGCTGCTGACCCGTTAACAGATCCAGTAAAAGGCTGCTTGATATTGCTCCATTTATATATGTTTTATCTCGCGATATCTCCCTCACTTTGTTCGATTTTTGATGATCTTGGAGCCTATTTTGTGTGATATTGAGCTAAATGGCAATTTGGGGGCTAAGGACTTAATTTGGTGTAAAATTGATCAAATCTTGATCAAAAGTGGCTAAGGAAATGGCAAGTGCAGAATTCAGGATGAAAAGCGCCGCTCCTCAACAAAGAGCGCCGCTCCTGTGGAGCAAAAGCGCCGCACCTACATCAAAATCAACGTTCTTATGCACGTTTTGGCTCCATTTTCCACCAGTGGCCAGAAGCGTCATTCCTATAGCCAAAAGCGCTGCTCCTATCCAGCTAAAAGCGGTGCTCCTAAAGTAAAAGCGCCGCCCTTGAATGTTGCCAAAAGTGGCGTTCCTGATCAAAATCGCCGCCCCTCACTTAAGCCAAAAGCGGCGCTCCTGGTTCAAAAGCGGTGCTCCTGTCACTGTTTCAGCCCAGATTTTCAGCACTATAAAAGGAAGAAGATTATGTTATTTTTTATACGTATCTTTATAGAGCAGCTACCACAACTCCGAATTTCACATACAAAACCCTAATTTTATCATCCATTGGTGTTTAAGGGTGGATTCAAGGAAGCTAGCTCAAGATTCATTTTAGATTTACTCTACATCTTCATCATTTACATTTTGGGTTGTAATCTCCAATTTTCTTCATTTACTTTGCATTAATTACTTGTAATAACTTTAAGATGATGATTGTTTATGTTTATATGCTTATTATTAGTTTGATCTTAGCCATGATTGGCTAAATCTCTTGTGTTTGCTTATCTATGAATCTCTAATGCAAGTGTTTGCCCCAAAAACAATTGAATAATATTGTTTGAATGAATTACATGATCAAGTGTTATTGTGTTAGCTTGATCTTAGAATACAATGCTTATGTGAATTCGCGGAGTGTTAATTGATTTAAGGTTTGGTAGTAATGCTAAACATTTAATAGTTCAACAACTAGTGTGATAGCAATTTGGGTATAAAACGGGGCAATCCAAGCATAGAGAGGATTAGATAAGTGAACACTACTTAGTTAATTTGATTTAAGTTCTCTATATTTCGTTACTTGTTATTTGCTACTAGTTTACTCTTTAGATTCAACTTTGTTTAATTGTGCAAGTTTTAGTTGTTAATTAAAATCAATCAAAACCCCCCAATCAAACAAACCCTAGGACAATTGATAGTTTCAAATATTCGACTTACACCGCTCTCTTGGGATGAACTTGATAAGAATACTTACATTGAAGTGCTATAATAACCGGGTTTTGAGTGCTCGTTAGTTGTGTGTGCTTATTTGTAGTGTTTGAATCATATATAAATTTAGAGGGTAAAAGATGTATCATTGCACATGCATGTCATACTTTCTTGGCGCCGCTGCCGGGGAGCGGTTAGCTTAGTTGGATATTTGGTTTAAACTTTTAATTGTACGATCCTTTCGTAGGGGTTTACCCTTACGAAAGTTACTTATCGTGTTCTATATATTATTTTGTTTGGAAAACCGCTTGTGTTTGTGTTGTGATTGAAGGATAGGTACCTTTGGTGTATGAAAACAAGGTCTCACAAGGATCAAGAGTTCACACATCCATTCTTTGATCCAAAAAAACACGTGCACGAGGTTTATAATCGTAGAAAAGAAAGGGTATTAAGGAAAAATTTCGAAGCTTTGCCATTTTGTCTAGAAGACATGGATCCTAACGGTCAACCGATTCTCAATGAAGAGGGTAATTCGATTAATCCGGTTAACCAAGAGTTATTGAATGATCCAAACGATACGCTGATGGGGAACGCTAGATTAGTTGCACCAACGATGATAGCACCGGCTATTACAAAACCACCAATTGAAGCGGATAATCGGAAGATTGAGGGTAACTTTTTCACGTTGATCAAAGATACATACTTTCATGGATTGATAGACGAGAATCCGTTCAAACACATCCAAAATTTTAATCATCTTTGTGATATCTACAAAAACAAGAATGTCACCGATGATGCTTTTAAGTTAAGGGCATTCCCCTTTACACTTCAAGGAGAAGCGAAAGTTTGATTAAGGAGATTACCATCCGATTCCTTAAGAACTTTTCAAGATTTAACTAATGAGTTTATTAATCACTTCTTTTCACCGTCAAAAGTAGAACGACTTCGAATGGAGATTAATAGGTTCACCCAATGGGGTGATGAATCTTTGTATGATGTGCGGGTACGATTCAAGAAAATGCTAAGAGCTTGCCCACCGCACGGTTTGACGAAGATGGAGTACATCAACACATTCTACCAGGGTACTAATGCTTTGACGAAACAATATCTTGATTCTTCATCCGGTGGGGTATTTATGTATAAATCACCAAATGCGGCCGAAATCTTATTGGAAGACATATCGGTTAACACATATGAATGGGCACCTTCACCGCGAGATTTGACAAGGAAAAGTGTAGCACAAATCGAGAGTGATAATGGGCAAGTGACGCTTGCAAGCTTGAATAATCAATTTCAAACTTATGGGAAAGAGTTGAAAAAGCTTCAACAAACGATAGTCGCAATGCAAGTAGGTTGTCAACGATGCAAGGGTCTATATCTCACAAAGAATTGTCCTCAAATCACACAATGCAATCATGTTGATCTAGATGACATTCCCATGAATTCGGATGCTCATGTGAACTACGTGAGTAATCAAAACTATCAACGGGGAGGAACATCAAACCAAGGCTACTACAATCCTAATCAAAAACAAGTTTCATTCAACAACCAAACCAATACACCACCCGGATTCACAAACCAAAACCAAAACCAAGGTTACAACAACAACTATAACCAAAACCGAAACAACAACTTTCAATACCAAAACCAACAACCTTATAACAATCAACCTTATAACAACCAAGCCAATTTGAATTATCAAAACAACCAAGGTTATAGTCAACCACAAAATAATCAAGGTTACAATCAACAACCTCAACAAAACATTCAACAATCCCAACCTTCGAAGAGTTTAGAAGAAATCATGCAAAACTATATCAAGAAGGTAGAATCAACCGAAGCTTTCCTAACAAAAGAAAATGAACTTTTGAAGCAACAAATGCGAAACCAACAAGCCTCATTTCAAAACCTTGAAAGCACCTTTGGGAGACTTTCAAATCAAGTTGCCGAAAGAGCACAAGGAACTTTACCTTTAAACACTCAAGTTAACCCAAACAACAACTACATCAACAACAATCGAAACAACCAACACACCCAACACAATCAACCGAACCAAAACCACAATAACACGAGAGTTATTCCTATCAAGAGCAACACTACCAATCTAAACCACAATCAAGTGAGTTCATCAAATCCCAACAATACTTATGCTCAAGTGAACTCGATAGATTCAACCGAAGAGGATCAACCCGTATATCCTCAAGTTTTCACTTTCGACGTTGAAGGGGACAAGTTTGATTTCGATGAAGCATTGGAAATTGATACGATAGATTATGGGGTATTCAAGTTTTTGGAGGATTCGGATGATGCAATGTTCATTCCCTATCAAGTTAAAAGTGTAATGTCCATGGAGGCTATCGAGTCGACATGCAAGGAACTAAGGGGTGATTTTGAGCGAATTAAATTGGGAAAGGTTGAGAAAGAGAAAAAGGTCGAAACTTTATTGAGTTCAAAGGAGCAAAAGAACAAGGTCGAGGTTCTTACTACATCAACCGAAGAGAAAAATAAGACACCGGTCTAACATCCTCAACCATTATCTCATCCACATCCAAAGGATGTGGATTGTAAGTCAACTTTAACCGAAAATAAAAACATTTATGTTAAACTCCCCTTGGCGGAGGTGCTTGAGAATATGCCCAAATATGAGAAATATTTGAATACACTTATGGCCAAAAAGGGAGATGTTGAGCAAGCATCCACCGCTTTCTTGAAAAAGGGGTGTGATGGGATTTTAAAGAAATGTAACCTACCACCAAAAATGGGTGATCCCGGACCTTTCCTTATTCCATGTAATGTGAACAGGTCGGAGATGCTTACATCTTTAGCCGACTCGGGGGTAAGTATCAACTTCATGCCCTACTCCGTTTACAAAAGATTAGGCTTAGGTGACCTTTCGCTCACTACAATGGGAGTTAAATTAATTGATCAATAAATTAGCTCTAGTGTGGGAATTGCCGAAGACTTAATCGTTAAGGTGGGGGACATGAAATTTCCAATTGATTTTGTCATTGTCGATATAAAGGAAGATCTGGTTGTGCCCCTTGTTTTGGGAAGGCCATTTTTGGCAACCGCGAATTCTTTCTTTGACTTTAGAACCGGGAAATTAACTCTTATGGATAAAGGAAAATGCATGAGCATACGAACCAAGCGTGTTAAAGCACCATCAATACCATTGACCACACCACAAGTTATTGCTAGTGTGCAATGCATTACAAGCACACAGCAAGTTGGTTCACCAACTAAAGGTGGCGGGGGATTGACCAAGGGAACTCAAGGTAAACCCAAAGATCAAAATGATGTTGTTGACAAGTCCATGAGAAAATTGTTTGGGCGGGTGCATCGGGCTTCATCCCAAAAGGACGAACATTTGAGAAAACGCCTAATTTCAAACTTTTCAAAACGTGAAAAAGTCAAACTTAAAGATTTAATCAGTGAAACCAAAGTAACGAATGATTGGTTAATGTCAATGTTAATTGGTGGCGGTAATAAAAATCTTTCCCTTAGTTCAAAGGGAGGGGAAGTTTACCACCCCGGTATTAGTTGAATTCTCAAGGGGATGGGAGTCGGGTGATAGACTCATTAAAAAACTTTTTGCAATTATGTACATAGTTTCTTTTAGTTGCATTGTATTTAGAATTGTATGATATTCCTTTCTTAGTTGCATTTTTATGTTTTTGCATTTCATGCCATATGGGTAAAACTGGAAAACACCAAAAATAGTTTGTGAATGGGTCAAAATGGACTTTAAATTGGAAAAACTGCATTCAGGTACAAAAGCGACGCTTTTGTTACAGAAGCGGCACTTTTGCTCATCAAGAGCGGCGCTCCTGTCGTAAAATCGGCGCTTTAACCTGTGTTTTGGGACCAAAAATGGACAGTAGCCAAGAACGGCGGGTTTTTTCAAAAGCGGCGCTTTTCATTCGCCAAGAGCGATGTTTTTAAATTCAAGAGCGACGCTCTTCTATCACCAGGAATGGCGCTTTTGTTCCAAAAGCCGCGCTCCTGTACCTGGTTACTTAAGAAATCTGCACAACCAAAACATCATTTTTTCACACCCAACACAATTTTTCTCTCTAAGTGTTGTGTTCTCTCAACCCTAATCAACCCTAATCAACACAAAACTTCAAATTTCATCTAATTTCTTGCAAATCTTCAAAATTTAACATGGGAAAAGTAAGAATCCATCATTTAAATTCATTCTTTAACATGATTCTTGTGATTTTTACTATTTTTCTCTTTATGCTTAATTTCTAGATTGTACTTGATTAATGATGTTAATGGTCAAATTGTTGATGAATCTAGACTACATTGATGTTTATTAACATGATTTGCATGCTTAGTTACATCGATTTTGAATTTGAAATTCTATGGTTCGTCCAATTTGGGGGTTTATGATTCTGAGCCAAATTTGAGTGTTAATTGATGTTGTTATTGCTTAATTTATATGTTTCCGTGATTATCTTGCTTTGAATCCATCTTTCATGCTTGTATGATTTGAATTTGCAAATTAGGGTTCATAAGTTTGAGGTTTGACTTGGTTTGACCAATCTGAGCATGTGTATTAGTGATAATGTGCTTGTTTGTAGTCTATTTATGTTATAACATGAAGAATTGCTATCATTTGATGAATACTCTTTATCTTAGCCAAATTTTGAATGAATTAGACTCTACCTAGGGTTGACTTTTTACAATTGGTTCATATTGACCATGTTTGACCAAATGAAATCTAATGATTGATGATAATATATGTTTAGCTTGTGATACTACATATGAATTGACATTTCATTTGCATGAGCTAAATTTTGCAACTTGTTAATAAATTTGAGATTGTGCCATGAGGTTTACCCTTGTTTGATTTCATGTCTTACAATGATTAATTGCACTTATTTTAGTCATGTATGATAAATGTTGACATAAGTTGCATGATAAAACTTGTTGTGAATTATTGGAATCAACTTGGTGATGATGGTTGAAGTTTAAAGATGAATTGCTTATATGCTAACATATACCTCTCCGCAATGTTTCTCTTGTTTGTTGTGTTTTGTAGACTAGCGAAACCCCAAGATCACATGGTACCTCCGGAAGTGGGGCTAAGCGACAAAAGAGCATTGGAATCAAAGGGAGAGGGAAATGTCCTGCAGCTCAGCATGAAGTGGAAGAAGAAGAAGAAGAAGAAGAAGAAGAAGAAGAAGAAGAAGAAGAAGAAGAAGAAGAAGAAGAAGAAGAAGAAGAAGAAGAAGAAGAAGAAGAAGAAGAAGAAATGCCAATCATCCCAGAATTCGAGCATTTCGAGCGGTTGAGGCGACAACAACAACAAGAGCAAGATGAGTGGAGTAGGCCTCCAAACTATGAGGATTATCCAAACCTGGACCAATCCGAAAGCTCATACTACAGAGGTTATAATTGGTGGTAACTCTAATTTTTGTGCTCTCGCTCCTTTTATTGATGGTTTAGTTAAACTTTTGATTGGTTGATTTGTGAAACTTATGTTTAAATATTTGGCATGTAATAATTGTGGGCGGATGGTTTGGGGAAATTTGAACAATTTGGTGATTTGGTTGTGTGATGAAAACAATTCGTTTATGTTTGATTATCGGTAATGATGGTAGGTATTTGAATACGGAGGATATATGATGTAACATCCGTGTTACATCTGTAGTGACCCGAACTTTTCCATGATTATTCCATGATTATATATTAAATGAAAACTATTTTTGCATGATTAAATATTTCCAACATGTTAAGCAATCAAACTTGTTAAGACTTGATTATTTGAAATGAGTTTCATGTAGACAATTGACCACCCAAGTTGACCGGCGATTCACGAACGTTAAAACTTGTAAAAACTATATGTTGATATATATATGGACATATATGTAACGATTATCGTTGTAACGACATTTTAAAGTATATATATCATATCAAGATATATTCATTGTTGGTGATTTGTGTCACCAATATGATTTAATTGTAATGGGATTAATTTGTTAACCAAAATAACCTTGTTAAATATCAAACAAGTTTGGGGAAAGTGTGGAGTACACAATTGTTTGAACTTATCTTGATTATGACGGGGGTTCAGGGGCAGCGCCCCCGATAGCAGGGTTCAAGGGGTGGCAACCCCTGGCGGGGTCCAAGGGGCAGAGCCCCTGGCTGGGGTCGAGCTGCCAGGTCAGCTTGAGCATTTTTTTGGGTTAATATCGCTTTATTAAAAATGTGTTAAAAATTTGATTTTAAGATTTCAACAACATTAAATAAGATCGTTAACTAAGACACATATCAAAGTACTTCTACTTAGCAAAAATGCTTACAATTACATTTCCATTCATTTTTCATCAACAATTCTACTCGTAGTCATTCAGTATTCGTACCTGTATTATACACAGCTGCTAGACGTACTTACTATGAGTATATACCAATAGGAACTAGCATGGGATTCCACTCTTGATTATTTCATGCATGACTAATCAAATTCAACTTCTACCATGAACTAGTCAACTAACTAGAGCTCCTTTTAACCCCACTCACCACTCATCATTCACCACTCACCAATCAATCCATTTCACTTTCAATTCTCTTTTTAATTCTCTCTAAACACACACACACTTACGAACGAAATTTCCAGTAAACTAATCATCATCTTCATCAAAAATTACTTCAAGAATCAAGCTATAATCATCATAGGAAGAACACTTCAAAAACACTTCAAAAATCCTTTCAAGTTTGCTAGTTTACTTTTAATCTTGCAAATTCATTCCAAGTAATCATCTAAGATCAAGAAACCTTTGTTAATTACAGTAGGTTATCTTTCTTATTCAAGGTAATACTCATATCCAAACTTTGATTCGATTTCTATAACTATAAACTATCTTGATTCGAGTAATAATCTTACTTGAAATTGTTTTCGTGTCATGATTTTGCTTCAAGAACTTCCAAGCCATCAAAGATCCATTCAAGCTCAAGATTATTTTTGTCATTTCCAGTAGGTTTACCTACTATACTTGAGGTAGTAATGATGTTCGTAACATCATTCGATTCATATATAAATAACTATCTTATTCGAAGATTTGAAAACGTAATCACTAGAACATAGTTTAGTTAATTCTAAACTTGTTCGCAAATAAAGTTAATCCTTCTAAATTGACTTTTAAAATCAACTAAACACATGTTCTATATCTATATGATATGCTAACTTAATGATTTAAAACCAGAAAACAAGAAAAACACCGTAAAACCGGACATACGCCGTCATAGTAACACCGCGGACTGTTTTGGGTTTGATAATTAAAAACTATGATAAACTTTGATTTAAAAGTTGTTCTTCTGGGAAAATGATTTTTCTTATGAACATGAAACTATATCCAAAAATCATGGTTAAACTCAGAGTGGAAGTATGTTTTTTCAAAATGGTCATCAAGACGTCATTCTTTCGACTGAAATGACTACCTCTTACAAAAATGACTTATAACTTATATTTCTGACTATAAACCTATACTTTTTCTATTTAGATTCATAAAATAGAGTTCAATATGAAACCATAGCAATTTGATTCACTCAAAACGGATTTAAAACGAAGAAGTTATGGGTAAAACAAGATTGAATATTTTTTGATTGTTGTAGCTACGGGAAATATTGTAACAATTCTATACAAATCATATCCTAGCTAACTTATATTGTATTATACATGTATTCTAATATATTATGTAATCTTGGGATACCATAGACACGTATACAAATGTTTTGACATATCATATCGACCCATGTATATATATTATTTGGAACAACCATAGACACTCTATATGCAGTAATGTTGGAGTTAGCTATACAGGGTTAAGGTTGATTCCAAAAATATATATGCTTTGGGTTGTGATCTAGCCTGAGACATGTATACATTGGATCGTGGATTGATCCAAGATAATATATATCGATTTATTTCTGTACATCTAACTATGGACAACTAGTTGTAGGTTATTAACGAGGACGGCTGACTTAATAAGCTTAAAACATTAAAACGTATTAAAAAATGTTGTAAATATATTTTGAACATACTTTGATATATATGTACATATTTGTTATAGGTTCGTGAATCGACCAGTGGCCAAGTCTTACTTCCCGACAAAGTAAAAATCTGTGAAAGTGAGTTATAGTCCTACTTTTAAAATCTAATGTTTTGGGATGAGAATACATGCAACTTTATAAATGTTTTACGAAATAGACACAAGTAAATGAAACTACATTATATCGGTGAATGATCGAAGCCGAATATGCCCCTTTTAGCTTGGTAGCCTAAGAATTTGGGAACAGACCCCCAAATTGACGCGAATCTTAAAGATAGATCTATCGGGCCCAACAAGCCCCATTCTAGAATTTGGAATGCTTTAGTACTTCGAAATTATCATGTCCGATGGGTGTCCTGGAATGATGGGGATATTCTATATGCATCTTGTTAATGTCGGTTTCCAGGTGTTCACCATATGAATGATTTTTATCTCTATGTATGGGATGTATTGAAATATGAAATCTTGTGGTCTATTATTATGATTTGATAATATATAGGTTAAACCTATAACTCACCAACATTTTTGTTGACGTTTTAAGCATGTTTATTCTCAGGTGATTATTAAGAGCTTCCGCTGTTGCATACTAAAATTAGGACAAGATTTGGAGTCCATGCTTGTATGATATTGTGTAAAAACTGCATTCAAGAAACTTATTTTTGATGTAATATATTCTTATTGTAAACCATTATGTAATGGTCGTGTGTAAACAGTATATTTTAGATTATCATTATTTGATAATCTACGTAATGCTTTTTAAACCTTTGTCGATAAAATAAAGGTTATGCTTGTTTTAAAAAATGAATGCAATCTTTGAAAAACGTCTCATATAGAGGTCAAAACCTCGCGACGAAATCAATTAATATGGAACGTTTATAATCAATATGAACGGGACATTTCAACATCCGTACTACATCGGTTGGAGAGGAGAACGAAGCATGCCTTATAAGGGTGTGGGGACCTTTCCTAGCATGACGCGTTTTGGGACCACAAGCGCAGCAGATCCCATGAGAACTCTGCAGTTTAGCATGCTCAGGCGAGAGAACTACCAGGATGGGTGACCTCCTCGGAAAGTGCTCGTCGTGTGTGGTTGCCAAGAAAAATCTGTGCGCCTGCGGGTAAAGCAGACAATATCATGCTACGGGGAACGTGTTACCTGGGATGTTACAAATGGTATCAGAGCCAGGCCCTGGACCAAACGTGCACAGCGAGGATGCTGTGTCCCATTAGGGGGAGGGATTGTAATATCCGTGTTACATCCGTCCCACATCGGTTAGAGAGGGGAACGAAGCATGCCTTATAAGGGTGTGGAGATCATTCCTAGCATGACGCATTTTGGGACCACAAGCGCAGCAGATCCCATGAGAACTCTACAAATAAGTGTGCTCAGGCGAGAGCACTACTAGGATGGGTGACCTCCTGAGAAAGTGCTCGTAGTGTGTGGTTGCCAATAAAAATCCGTGCGCCTACGGGTAAAGCGGACAATATCATGCTACGGGGAACGTGTTACCTGGGATGTTACATATGATTCCCGGATAAAACAATTATGAAGTTGAATTTGGTTTGTAATAACTTGAACTTATTTCGTGTTGATTATATTTGTTCTTGTTAGGCATTTGATGTTGATTTGTTTGTTGATTGATTAGTTGGATTATGCATGTGTGATGATGATCATTATTATCTTATGCTTGTTTGTTGAAGCATAGAGATTAACTTTTGTATGTGATCTTATTGATTGAGTTGTTTGGTTTAGAATATAATCATGTTGATGGATGCTTAGCTTACTTTGTTGATGACTTTAGAGCGTTATGATTTTATTGTGGGAGCGCATACTCCCCTGAGTATGGCCCCACACATTTTGTACCTTGTGAGCATACTTCAATTGTAGGGAATGCCATATGCACTTGGCTCCTTCTTTTGGCTCAACAAGTGGTACAACGACATGCAAGCGACCTTGGTGACCACATATTATCCGAATGATGACAACAAAGATCGTTTGATCTTAACGGGTTTTGACTTTCTTTTCTCTCATATTTTCTATTTCAAAATGTCCCTCATTTTCACTTATTCTATCGTTTTAATACAATGAGGGCATTGCATCAAACTAAATGTAAGGGAAAGAGTTAAAATATCGGGCCATTTTGAACTTTTTCGAGTAAACGTATCACATACACTACAAAGTTTGAAGCTTGCAATGTTGAACAATTTTTGGAACAAGTTTTTAACCATTACATCAATTCATATCACAATCACTAAAATGGTTAAAACTTGTAAAATTTTCAAAATTTTTGGAAAAAGTAAAGTCTTTTCCTTGTTTTTCAAAACTTAAGGAAGTAAAGTCTTCGTTTTGTTTCATACTTGCAATTCACAAAGTGAAAGTAAAGTCTTTCACTTTTCATATGATTTTGTGCGAAAATGATAAAATCTTGAGGAAAAATCAAACTTGTGCTTGAAAGTTAAAGTCTTTCATGCATGTGCACTGAAACCAAGTGTTTAAAGCTTTGTGCTTTAACACTTCTGGATGAATCAAGTCTATCCATTGTAGGGAGTCAAGTCTCCCGAATTTCGTATTACTTGGTGTAGGAGACTTCCTAATCTACACCATTTCATACTTGCATCATTTTAAGATGTAAAGTATCATGGGAAGAGGAGCCACCGAGCTTCACAAAGTGCTATCCTTTTTAGGAGCAATGGCTTCGTGCTAGTGTTGCTAGACAACACACGCCATAGCCAAAAGCTATGGCACACTTGTGCATTCAATTAACGGAAAGGTGGTAGCTACTTCCTACCTTTTATCAACATAAGCATAAAAGCTTGTTATGTGGGAAGTAGATGAGTGAATAAAAGCTTCAAGCTTTGATACTCCCGGGAGATTCAAGTCCTCCCAATGTCTCATTTTGGAAGTCAAGTCTTCCAAACTTGGAAGTAAAGTCTTCCAAGTTAAGTTATGTTCCAAGCTTGGGAGTAAAGTCTCCCAAGTCATGCTCGATCCTTTTTAAGGAAGTTAAAGTCTTTCTAATGCTTTAAAATTTGGAATTGGCGGACTATCTTATTTAGCCACGTGGGGCACTAATTCCACGAACCTCCGTCAATGCTTTCATCCTACTATGAGAGAAACCATAGAGTTGTGATAGAAATCTTGATGAGTGCCGGTCATCCCAAGCCTGGGGTAGCCAATAAAGGTGGGGTACCCAGTCCCTTACCTTTGGCACACCCACCTTAACCCTATATTTGAAATTGACGATTATCATTTGGAATTGACGACTTTATTTGGAATTGACGAAAAATAGGTGTTTTGGGGGCATGGAGGTGGAAGAGGGATAGCCATCGCGGGTTGATGAGGTGAGCATTCTTTTTGGAAGCATATCCTCTACACGATGTAATTCTTGATTAGTGGTGATATGTACGATGTTCATGGCCCTTATTCATTTTGGGTGCATTTTATATATTTTGGGTACACCTTGAGTTGGTTTGAGTAGATTTGTGTTAGATTGTGATTGATTCGAAGATTTGATGTGATTGATTAGTTTGATGAGTTTATGGCTATCCCGTGAATCCTACATATTTTAGTCAAGGTCAAGGAGGTCTAAGTTGAGTTTGTGAAGAATTGATACTTTGTGATTGATGTTTGATGACTTTCTCGTAGATGAAGTTGACTTTGGCCGGGAGAATGATTGGTTCGGGTAGACTTAGGCTTGAAATGTGTTTGTGTTAGTGTTTGAGGATTGAAGATTCGAAGGTGTGCTAGTGAAAAGATTATTTGGAGCTTGCTTTGAGCTTGTGTTAGTAGAAGAAGATGATGTTTGTGCTTGGTCCTAAGCAATTGAAAGTTTTAGGAGAATACTCTAGCCATTAAGTGCATATTCATGGAAGGTATCAATTTGTACCCAAACTTTTCGCGCTTTGGCATTGATCACTTATTTGTTCTCTATCTCCAAAGCTCGTTTTGTCGATTTGTTTGCTTGAGGACAAGCAAAGATTCAAATGTAGGGGGTTTGATATCGCTCCATCTATATATGTTTTATCTCGCGATATCTCCCTCACTTTGTTCGGTTTTTGATGATCTTGGAGCCTATTTTGTGTGACATTGAGCTAAATGGCAATTTTGGGGCTAAGGACTTAATTTGGTGTAAAATTGACAAAATCTTGATCAAAAGTGGCTTAGGAAATGTCAAGTGTAGAATTCAGGATGAAAAGCGCCGCTCCTCAACTAAGAGCGCCACTCCTGTGGAGCAAAAGCGCCGCACCTACATCAAAATCGACGTTCTTATGCACGTTTTGGCTCCATTTTCCACCAGTGGCCAGAAGCGCCGTTCCTACAGTCAAAAGCGCCACTCCTATCTAGCTAAAAGAGGCGCTCCTAAAGCAAAAGCGCCGCCCCTGAATGTTGCCAAAAGCGGCGTTCCTGATGAAAAGCGCTGCCCCTCACTTAAGCCAAAAGCGCTGCTCCTGGTTCAAAAGTGGCGCTCCTGTCGCTGTTTCAGCCCAGATTTTCAGCATTATAAAAGGAACAAGATTAGGTTATTTTTTATATGTATCTTTAGAGAGCAGCTACCACAACTCCGAATTTCACATACAAAACCCTAATTTCATCATCCATTGGTGTTTAAGGGTGGATTCAAGGAAGCTAGCTCAAGATTCATCTTAGATTTACTTTAGATCTTCATCATTTACATTTTGGGTTGTAATCTCCACTTTTCTTCATTTACTTTGCATTAATTACTTGTAATAACTTTACGATGATGATTGTTTATGTTTTTATGCTTATTATTAGTTTGATCTTAGCCATGATTGGCTAAATCTCTTGTGTTTGCTTATCTATGAATCTCTAATGCTAGTGTTTGCCCCAAAATCAATTGAATAATGTTGTATGAATGAATTACATGATCATGTGTCACTGAGTTAGCTAAAAATTCATTGCTATGAGTTTATTTTAGCCTTGACTTTGATTACATATGTTGAGTAGCTCTCTTAGTGATTTGAGAAGTGAATCAATGTGTGCTTCAACACCTTGGGTGATCTAGACAACTAGTTTAGGAATTTCAAGTGATTGTGTTCTTGATCTAGGTTGGTTTTCAATTGGCCTTTAGTCAACATAGTAGGGCCGATTATCTTAAGTGATTTCGATAATTGGGGGTTTTAAGTGATTTCAACCTAAGCATAATCTCAATAACCAAATCATGCTTAGCTCGATCTTAGAATACAATGCTTATGTGAATTCGCGGAGTGTTATTTGATTTGAGGTTTGGTAGTAATACTAAACATTTAATAGTTCAACAACTAATGTGATAGCAAAATAGGCAAAATGGGGCAATCCAAGCATAGAGAGGATTAGATAAGTAAACACTTCTTAGTTAATTTGATTTAAGTCTTAATACTTTGTACTTGTTTCTTGCTACTAGTTTACTTGTTAAGTTTAAGTTTGTTTAATCGTGCTAGTTTTAGTTGTTAATCAAAATCAATCAAAACACCCCAATCAAACAAACCCTAGGACAATTGATAGTTTCAAATATTCGACTTACACTGCTCTCTTGGGACGAACTTGATAAGAATACTTACATTAAAGTGCTATAATAACTGGGTTCTAAGTGCTCGTTAGTTGTGTGTGCTTATTTGTAGTGTTTGAATCATATATAAATTTAGAGGGTAAAAAATGTATCGTTGCACATGCATGTCACTACTGTCCAAAATACGTGCCAAAATTGTTAGGCTGAACAAGAAATTGAGAACCAGGACTGTTGGGCTGAGCTCGATTGAATCTGGGTGGGTTTGTAAGTAGGCCACATTGGGAAGGTGGGTTACCAGACCCGTATCCAGGCATTGGGCCGTGCGATTGGGTAAAGGTAAAATTCATTGTACTCGGCTGTTGTGACCAGGCCCGAGAATATCCAGATTGTGCTTGCAATTGTTGCTGTTGGACTGCAATTATGTTAAGTAATTGGGCTTGATTCATACCATTTAGCCTGGAAGATGTGGTTCCATTTGAGTTGTTCCTTCGATTAGACTGTTGATGAAAAAAACGACAAGCTTCGCCAAACCTGCAATAACCTTATGGAAAATTGCGACAAGGTTGTGGTGTGGTGGTTTGATTAGCGGTAGTTTGCGCCACGAGAGCAGAAGGGTGCGAAGAATTAGGAGATGATGCGACTGAGTTGCGATTTATCCGGTTTAGACCCATTTCTTCCATTGATAACATCGAGTGTACCATGTCAAGGGTTGGAAACTTTTCTCAAACTATAATAATACGTGAGGCAGTCGAGTATTTATCATGTAAATTGTAAACGGCATACATGACAAGATCATTGTCGTCCACTGTAGATCCAAGATTATGAAGTTGAGTGGCAAGGTTGTCGATCTTCCGAAAGTACTCGTCAATCATGAGGTTGCCAATATCAAGGGCTCGCAATTCCGCATTTAGTTCCATGCTTTTAGCTTGTTTGTTGTCGAGAAAAAAAATTTCCAGAAACTTCCAGGCATCGTAAGCTGTGGCGGGATCAGAAATTAACAATCTTTCAAGCAACGATTCAGAGATCGTGAGATAGATCCAGGTTGAGACGACGGCATCCGCCTTAACCCAGTCAACATCAGATCGTTCTTCAGGGGTTGGTTGGCGAGTGATGAGATTTGAAACATCAAAACCCGCGCAATGAGTCGTGAAGATCTTCTTCCAGTGTGTATAGTTAAGCTTTCCAAGATCGAGTTTAACGGGAATAAGATGGTGTACCGAGGTAACGGTATATATTTTTTCATATTTGTTAGGTGCCATGGTGAAGGAGAAAAGAGATGAAGGTGCGACAGGAGAAAGAAGCCGCAGGAAGATTACGAGAAGAAAAATAGGGTTTAGAGGTTTACAGGCTGTGATACCATGCTAAATATAGATAAAATACGTGAGAGTGATTTGTATTTCATACTAGATAAAATATGGGCCCTTATATGATGGGCTACAAATGCATGGGCAAAATATGTCTAACAGTAAATTGTGCCCCTATAAACAAGCATATCATATAACGATCACCATATCATATAACGATCACCGTGACTTGAAGTAGCAACTCTTACCCTGGTCCAAAACATAAGTTTGCAAACGTTCTGGAAATTCCATCAATTAACACAAATGTTTGACAATTTATGTAAACTACCACATGCCATTTGATATATTGATTAATTAACAACTTTTGTGAAGACCATAAATTTCCATAAATGTAACTCATAAAATGCTTGTACTTCGACCACTTGCACTGATATTTGGCTTGACAAAGGACCATGGACCGAATTGGTACCCGTCAGTGGTGAATCTTGAAATAATTTTTGTGTCAATAGCATGTCGAGTAAAAAATCTAATGAATAAACAATTATAATAAGTTAAGACAAATCAATAACAAAAAAAATGTATGGTATCCAACGGTTGGTGGCATGTCTCCTTTAGGGGAGGTGAGGAGTTTGACCCCCGTTGGCTACATATTAAAAACACAATTTCATCCCTGTCATGACAAATTAATATCTAAGACGATGAATTCCGATAAAGATGTTTGGAATTCGTTTGGAGCTAGAGAACTTAGATCTCATAATAAGATTCTTTAGAGTAAGTTTTTTGTGTGTAAGACGTTGAAATGAATGTTCTAAGTGGTCTATTTATAAGCGGGAAAGTTTGTTAAATGAGTGGTTGAGGTGACACATGTACCACTTGTGTGCGTAACAAAATTTTCAAAATAGTCACGCTGACGTGGCACGTACACTACACTCGTGTGCCATTGCCTAGATATTTTGGGACTTACATTTTCCGGCTACCGGATAGTGTAAAGTATGCCCAAGCTAAAGGGCTTACATGTAACACAACCCAAATATTCTTTCAAATGATCTTGTCTGCTACTTCTTATCCGGACATTGCTATCCAGCCCTCTGATTACAGAATTGGGATATTTCATTGAGTAACACAATCTTCTCACCTGCCTCCCAACGAAAGGGTTGGTTCTGACCTCTGGCTACAAGAGATTTATCCTTCCAGGTATATTGGAAACTGATCGCATACGTGCGTGTGTGTGAGAGAAATCAACTTTTAAATTTATAAACATATACTACAATAACTACACGATTTAACGGGCAGTGTCCTCGATCGGTGTAGTGGAGTATTGATAAGTACATTATCATCCTAAGAGAGGTGTGAGAGTCAAAGGTTTGTGGATTAATTTATTCTTATGTGCTTTAAATTTATATATGTTTCTATAATTGGGGGGTTAATTATTACAGGAGCAATCGTTGATGGTAGGAAACCCACCGTAATTTATTCTCATGGATTTGTTTGGTCCATCATCCGTTCAAAGTTATGGTGGGAATTTCTACACCTTGCTAATCATTGATGACTTTTCTAGATATACATGGACACTTTTTCTAAAACACAAAAATGAAGCATTTGAGAGATTCGTCATTTTTGCTACAAAAATACAAAACTTGCTTTGGTGTACAATTGTCACCATACGAACGGATCATGGAAGAGAATTTGATAATGATGCCCAATTTGGAGTCTTTTATGATTCACATGGGATTTCTCATAATTTCTCGGCTCCTCGCACTCCTCAATCAAAGAGGTTGTTGAAAGGAAAAACCGAACTCTTCAAAAAATGAGCAGAACAATGTTAAATGAACAATCAATCTCTTTCAAATTTTGGTGTGAAGCGGTAGCAACCTCTACTTATATTCAAAATAGAGTTCTAATTAGGCCTTCAATGGATAAAACACCCTATGAAATCCTAAATGGTAGGAAACCCACTGTAAGTCACCTTAGAGTATTTTGATGTAAATGTTTCATCTTAAACAAAAAGGAATACCTAACGAAGTTCGAACCTAAAGCCTATGAAGGAGTATTCATAGGATATTCGTTAGAAAGCAAAGCCTATAGGGTTCTAAACAAGTATACTAATGTCATAGAAGAGTCGTTAGATGCCGCATTTAATGAAACTCCTCCACTTAAGTCCAAACCACTAGTAGATGATGATGTGATTGAACAAGAAGCGATTGTCACTAGCACAACCAAAATGAGCCCAAAGAAGTCGAAGAAATCAATGAGAAAGAAACTCACTTGGAGAACGATCCTAGTAAAGACAACTAAGAACCCACAACCGACCTTAAACATATTAAGGATCATCCAATGGAATATGTTATAGGAGTTATCAACACTAGAACCACACGATCACAAATCTTCAATCTAGTTGCAAACTATGCATTCATCTCCCAAATAGAACCCAAAAATGTCAAGGAAGTTTTATTAGATGAGAGTTGGGTAGAAGTCTTGCAAGAGGAATTAAATCAATTCCAACGGAGTGACGTATGGGATTTGGTTCCTTTACCAAGTGAGCAAAATATTATAGGAACCAAATGGGTATATAGGAATAAACTAGATGAAGATGGGAAGGTTGTTAGAAACAAAGCTAGGTTGGTTGCACAAGGGTATATCCAACAAGAAGGAATCGATTACGATGAGACCTTTGCTCTTGTAGCTAGACTAGAGTCCATTAGAATACTACTTACATATGCGTATGCTAAAAACTTAAAACTATATCAAATGGATGTCAAAAGTGCTTTTCTAAATGGTGTCATAAATGAAGAAGTATTTGTGTCATAACCTCCGGGATTTGAGGATTTTGAAAAACTATATCATGTGTTTAAACATAAGAAATCCCTATATGGACTCAAACAAGCTCCTAGAGCTTGGTATGAGAGACTTAGAACCTTCCTTATAATCATGGATATGAAGTGAGAAAAATTGATAATACATTATTCGTCAAAAAGCATGAAAGTGATTTGGTTATTGTTCAAAATATGTTGATGATATTGTATTTGGTTCTACTAACGAGTCTCTTAGCAATGAGTTTTCTAAGTTTATGCAGATGAGTTTGAAATGAGCATGATGGGTGAACTCAAGTTCTTTCTCGGACTCCAAATTAAGCAACTAGAAAACGGAACGTTCATCAATCAACAAAAGTATATTCATGATATGCTCAAAAAATTTGAAATGGAAAACTCATAGCCTATGGCCACTCCTATGGCTACGAATGTCTAGCTTACTCTTGAATGAGAAGGAGATTCATTCGATAGCACCAAGCATAGAGGAATGATTGGATCTCTTCTATACTTAACGACAAGTCGACCCGATATTATGTATAGCGTATGCTTGTGTGCAAGATTCCAAGAGAATCCCAAAATGTCTCACGTAGAAGCGGTCAAACGAATCTTTAGATACTTGAAAGGTACCATGCATCTTGGTCTATGGTATCTAAAGTTCACCGGTGTTGACATTATGTGCTTTGCGGATTCTGACCATAGAGGATCATTGATTGATCGAAATAGCACAAGTGGTGTATGTGCATTTGTGGGGCTTTGCTTAACATCTTGGTTCTCCAAGAAGCAAACATCCGTTGCACTATCTACTGCCGAAGCGGAATATGTTGCTGTGGGAAGACCATGTGCACAAGTGCTATGGATGAAACAAACCTTCATCGATTGCGGTATCATCTCTTCTGAAATACCTATTTGTTGTGATAATAAGAGTGCTATAGACCTATCTAAAAATCAAATATTACACTCTAGGACTAAACACATAGACATTAGGCACCACTTTTTACGTGATTATGTCCAAAAAGGTAATTAGTGATTGACAAGGTAGACTCCTTAGAAAATATTGCTTATATCTTTACTAAGCCTCTGAAAAATGAGACCTTCACTCAACTTAGGAATGGGTTGGGTATGATGGAACTTGTGCCTTAATTAAATCTACCAAGCCCGTGCGATCGAACCACGGTCGACTGTGGGGTCAACCGTACAACAGCTGACGGCTGTTTTGTCTTTTTCTCACATCTTTATTATCTAAACCACTTTTTCACCAACCTCCTCATTCTTTAAACCCCAACCACTAGATTCCAGATTTCATTGTCTTCCTTCTCTCCAACATCTAGTGGTCCTCAAAGGTAAGCATCCAAATCATTTTAATCTTGCTTACTTTGAAATTTTCTCATGCAATTCTTGAATACTTACATAATCTCACATTAGAATAATTTTAGTGTCTTTTGTACTAATAGGAACACTTGTTTTGATGCATAACTTATCAATTGTGTGAAAGCTTATTTGGAAAGATCTTAACTAATAGAGTGCCAAGTAGGAACTTTTTCTTGCTAAATTCATATAAGTTGTTTTTAAAAAACCACTCATGCACACACAAATGTTTGACCTAGTTTTTGTGATAAATGTCAATCTCATGATACTTGTCAAACTTTGGCAAACATAAATTGAAATGATGAAACTTGTCTATCTTTTCAAAATGGCACAATCTCTTTGTTTTCAAAAATGCGTCTAGACAAGAATTAATCGATACATGTTTCGCATATAGGTTTTCAAAACCATATTGCAAACATGGCTTTCTTGCTAAATTGTTCACGTTCCTAGTAAATGACTAACACAAGAAGACAATGTGCGGTATATCACCAACAACAAATGGAGACTCGAACCCTTCTTGAAGAAAGAGTTGCTCACTATGATGAGTTTCCAAACCTTCAAACAACATTCACTCAAAACGAATGTTTCTCTTTCTTAAACCTAGATGGGGTCATTTATCCACCTCTTATCCGAGAATTTTATGCCAACTTCGAACTTGTCAACCCAAATCAAGTCAAATTTCAACTCGGTAAGAAAATTCACACTTGGCCTCTCTCATACTTTGCTTCGGTTACGAAAATTCCCTCACAAGGTCGAAATTACTACACTCCTCGAACCGATCTTAGATCTTTGCACCCAACATAACCCACACAAGAAATACTATCGACCATCACTCACTCGGATATACCTCACAATCTCAATCACCTCATCCGTGTTCGAGACTCCGAGATTCGTCATGATCTTCAACTCCTCCTAACCGTCATCCGACACAATATCTTTTGTAGGGAGACTTCCGTTGATCATCTCTAGGTAGCCATCCTATGTGAAACAACCCAACCCGTATTTAACCCGTCATAATTTTTTTTTTAAATAATAATAACACGTCACTTCGATTGGTTATAAGATGTCAACCATTTCTTACAAGCGTTTACACGTTTAACATGTTTAAAGTTTACATCATCGGCGCAAAGGCCCTTAATCAAATGAAATACAAGTTCGACCCATTAAAATGATAGTTTTAATCCAAACGACACTCGAGCATGGTTTGGGGCTAAACTACCCAAAACACTAGGTCGACTTCCAAAAGCTTCATCTAGCAACCAACATGGGAATATCTAATCCCCGGCAACCCCTTTTCCCTTCTCCATAATCGCACCTAAAAATGTAAACAACGAGAGGGGTAAGCTAACGCTTAGTGAGTGCAATAAGTATACACATGCATATATAATATTCCTACTTGCAACCACCTACTCACATCCCACAAACATGCTAGCTGAAAGGACCCGTTCATATACATTATAAACGATTCACAATAGTTGATTACATTGCGAGGTATTTGACCTCTATATGATACATTTTACAAACATTGCATTCATTTTTAAAAGACAAACTTTCTTTACATCGAAAATTGACAGGCATGCATACCATTTCATAATATCCACTATCCAACTATAAATTTATTTAATAATAATCTTTGATGAACTCAATGACTCGAATGCAACGTTCTTCAAAATATGCTATGAAAGACTCCAAGTAATATCTTTAAAATGAGCAAATGCACAGCGGAAGATTTCTTTAACACCTGAGAATAAACATGCTTTAAAGTGTCAACCAAAAGGTTAGTGAGTTCATTAGTTTATCATAATCATTTATTTCCATCATTTTAATAGACCACAAGAATTTCATTTTCAGTTCTCATAAATATACGTCCCATGCATAGAGACAAAAATAATCATTCATATGGTGAACACCTGGTAACCGACATTAACTAGATACATATAAGAATATCCCCTATCATTCCGGGATCCTCCTTCGGACATGATATAAATTTCGAAGTACTAAAGCATCCGGTACTTTGGATGGGGTTTGTTAGGCCCAATAGATCTATCTTTAGGATTCGCGTCAATTAGGGTGTCTGTTCCCTAATTCTTAGATTACCGGACTTAATAAAAAGGGGCATATTCGATTTCGATAATTCAACCATAGAATGTAGTTTCACGTACTTGTGTCTATTTCGTAAAACATTTATAAAAGTTGCGCATGTATTCTCAGCCCAAAAATATAAAGGGTAAAAAGGCAAATGAAACTCACCATACTGTATTTCGTAGTAAAAATACATATAACGTCATTGAACAAGTGCAAGGTTGGCCTCGGATTCACGAACCTAAATTAATTATATATATTTATATGTTGGTCAATATTTGTCTAACAAATTAGGTCAAGTCATAGTGTACCACAATCCTAATGCTCGAGACTAATATGCAAAAGTCAACAAAAGTAAATTTGACTCAAAATAATTTCTAAAAATCTATACATGATTAATATATAGTTTAAATATCGTCGTTTTATATTTTTAAATATTTTAAAAAGATTTATTAGAGTAAATAATATAATTTATTTATTAATAAATAAAATTTTATATTAAATTTATATAATCAAATATACTTTTATATATATTAAGTAATAAAATTTATAGGGTTCATTTAATATCATAAAGATAATATGATAGGTATTATTAAAGTAAGTTATTACACGTAGTAAAATATGTTTGTATCACATATTTATTTTATAAAATAATATCTATAATGATAGTAAGTAAAAGTTGTATTATTTTGTAATAATAATTATTATTATAAAAATATCAATATTTATAATTATTAAGATGACATTATGATAAAACGATAATTCTAATTATGATAACTTTAATATTTACGATAATTTTTAATATTATCTTTAAAATAATAATTCTATTTAAAATAATAATAATAATGATATTTTATAGTAACAATGACATTTCTATTAAAATGATAATTTTTGTTAAAATGATAGTTTTAATACTAACGATACTTTTAATAATAATAGTAATGATAAAAATAATAAGAACGATAATTTAATCTAAATTAATATCTTATAATATTTTAATTTCATCATGATACTCTTACTCATTATTTCATAATCGTTTCGTTTAATAGCTTTTAATCGTCTTTTATATCGTGTTCATAATAATGATAATAATAGTAATTAAAATATTTAGTTGTTACAATTATTTGTTTTAATTACACTAATATTAATGATGATAGTTACTATAATATTATTAACGATAATACTAATAATTATCTTAATGATAATATAGTAATAATAATAATAACAATAACAATAACCATTTTTAAATAATGATATATATATATATTAATAATGATAATAATAATAATAATAATAATACTAATAATAATAATAATAATAATAATAATAATAATAATAATAATAATAATAATAATAATAATAATAATAATAATAATAATGATGATGATGATAATTGGATAATAATAATAATAATACTAATTATAACTTTAACGATAATAACGATAGTAATAAAAAAACAATTTTTAATGATAAATCCCTTTTATTGATAAAGATAATAATAATGATAATAATAAGATAAAACTAGAACGACGATAAAAATGACGATAATAATAATAATCATTTTTAATAAAAATATCGAAAATTCAATTGATTATAACTTCTAATCCGTTCATCGAAACCATTCGATATCTAAAGGAAAAGTTCTTAATTTTTCGCTAGCTTTCCAAGGACATGCATATCTTATACCTTATCTCAACGGCAAGTGTAACTAATTCAAGATTCAACCTAACCTGTCTAAGGGCAATATCAAAAGTACAAGCATGCATAATCCTAAATACTCGAGCACTAGTCAGGGATACACTATTAGTATGTAAAAGTTAAATTATGAGTACTCACGTATCAATATTGAGATTCAATATTGCAGGAAAGGTACGTAGACGCAACGGAAATGATAAACACTATATTGACCTCACGAGCATACCCATGAACCATACTCAATCACCTCCATAGCTATAACCCATAATTTCCTTAATCCTATCCTACTCGAAAAACAATTTCGAAATCACTCGGACAACACTCCGTCGTAATATTTTATGTATACTAATAATATCTTGAAATAATACGGAGTAAATATATATATGTAAATCGATTGAGAGAGTTTAGAGAAAAATATTTTCAAGTTTCTATGAAATAATGAAACCTATTGAATTCTATTTATAATAGATTTTTGAATTATTAAAATGAATTATTAAAGTATGAATTATTAAAGTGAATTATTAAAGTATGAATTATTAAAGTGAATTATTAAAGTATGAATTATTAAAGTGAATTATTAAAGTATAAATTATTAAAGTATGAATTATTAAAGTGAATTATTAAAGCTAAAGTAAAGTAAAAATAAAGTAAAGGTAAAGTTTAAGTATAGTAAAAGTATAAAACTATGTAGGTATTATACGCGTATAAATATATATAATATTAATTTAAATCGTTATATATATTTAATAAAATAAAATATAAATATCATTATCTTTATCATACTAGTTAAGTAATGAGTTGTCAAAAGTGGTTCTAGATATTTATAAAAGTTATATACGTTTTAATAATAAAGTTCTTTTTAAACTGAAAACGTTTTTGTACGTTTGAAACTAAATAGATCAATCGAGTCTTTATGAGATTCAATCTTCCACTATCCTTTGTCTAGTTCTCAATGATTAACAATTTGTTCTTATTTATAAATTACTTTACCATTTTCCGAATATTGTTAAAATGGAAAGATTTCTCAAATCAACGTGGGCCTTTCAACAGAGACTTGTAATCATAATTTAATATATCTGATAATTCAATCAGTTGATCTTATCTTCTAATTCCATTGATAAACATTTTGAAACAGATACAATCATATAAAGTATTTAATCTAATATTTTGTTTACGTTTCAAGTTATAATATATATACACATATACATATATAATCATATTCATTTAATGGTTCGTGAATCGTTGGAACTTGGTCGAGGTTGAATGAATGTATGAACATAGTTTAAAATTCTTGAAATTTAACTTAACAAATATTGCTTATTGTGTCGGAAACATATAAAGATTAAAGTTTAAATTTGGTTGGAAATTTCTGGGTTGTCACAGTACCTACCCGTTAAAGAAATTTCGTCCCGAAATTTAAGTGGAAAGGTCGCAAATGATAATAAGTATGTTTTCATGATACATACGGGCTGAAAATTAGAGTTTTATCATCAGCGAATAATTTGGATAAACAATCCATTTATATGAAGAGTACGAATGAAGCTAACATAGAAGAGTGAAATGAGTAAGTGTAGATTCATCTTATCATTTGACGTAGATATGATTGATTCCCAGATTTCAAGGGATTTGAAGAAAATCTTCTTAATAAGATTTGACTCTCCGGTAATCAAGGAAATTAGGATCCGCTTTAAATGCGATCGTCCATTTTAATTATTCTATCGGAGATTTTCTTATAAATTCACCTCCTTCGTTTCCTTACAATTCACACCTTCTGTTGATGCATTTTATGCAAGTCCCTAGACATCTACCCACGTCCATTGCAGGTACAACAGTTTACAGGCCACCATGATTGCTCATTATTATCCTGTGTTTGTATGTGGTTACAGGAACTGCAGGAACGAGATTTAGATGTTTGACTATGTTAGACTTAGTCAGACGTACGAGTGAAGCCTCACTAGTACGGCTGACAGGCTCATACGCACGGTTGATGCTGAGCTAAGTCACAATTACAACCTAAATGAGAAGACACGAGTAAGTGATCACCCGTACGGCTGATGAAGCCAACTCGTACGTGTGATGAATGAATCGTATGGGTGAGTCAACAGCAGGGGTATATAAAGTCTTATGTTCTTCATTTTAGGTTAAGCCTCTTATTTGTTACACACACTCAGATCTAGTGAGCTCCTCCAATTCTCTCTCAGTCCAAATCACCCATGTGGTGAATAATAGCTCTAGGTGTTGATCTAATCACACTTGATTTAGTTGTGGTTTGACTAAATTAATCAAAAAAAAACTTAACCTATTCACTAGAGGGTTTGATTCACTTATTCTGCCATTGTGTGAGTTAAATCTGTTGATTTCTAAGTTCCTAGTCATGTTTCATCACCTTCTATTCTTTCCCCCTCAACTCATATTTTAAAGTATTCATCAATATGCTCCATCCAGCTCTGATTCTCGATATACTTCTAACTTTCATATCGGTCATTCTTCTTTTTTATCTACCGCCGGAAGAATCTATTTACTTCTACTATACTCTTGGGTTTATAGTGTTTCTAGTTCTCCCGTGTCTTTATATTGCTATATGCATCGATATATGGTTTATAATTTCTGGTTTGTCGTTGAGCTTTATATGTTCCCTTATATTTCAAAGTCTCTGCTTCTGTCTTCTATAATCATTATCATTCACAGTTAATGCTCTCTTTTATTTGCTGCAATTTATACCCCAATTTCTATTTCGGAGTTTTGTCCTTTCGTTTCTTCTTCTTGCGATTAAGCACCGCTTGTAATGGTCCAGAATTCACATATATGAATTTCGGAATGAACATTGTTAATGTTCTAGGAAGGAAATTGTGATGGCACGATCTTGACTTGTCAAATTACTAGAATACCTTGGAAAAGGCCGAATCATCAAGAAATATTTTCTTGATATTTTAGAGGTTAAATAGAATACAAGAGTCGTATAACATGGCACATGATGATGTTATGATCTGTGAATCATCACGTTCCATTTAGAAACTCAGCATGACTTACTGTAATATAATCACATTGATCAAGTGTCATTATATTATACTAATTCATGCTTCAGTTCTCAACACTACTTCAAAATATTCCTATTTTAAACTTGAATCTTTCAGAATTTAGAAACTAAAATAGTTTCTTTTATGATGTAATACAGATAGCGCGAAGAGGTAAATGATTTCAAATAAGAAAAATTAAGAAAATATCTTCAGAAATATGGAGGATATTTATAATGAAAGATATGATGATATTTTAGAATTTCTAATATCAGAGGATGATGAAGAATATTGTCCGCAGGGGTTTAGAGTCAGGAGCAAGGTATTCATTAATGACTTCAGCAGGTACTGAATCATTTGAATCCTTTAAAGTCAGGTTCAGTCTTTGTAATTTTTCCACAGCCTCCTTCCTACTTTGCTCAATCCGTTTTCTAGTTCCAAAACTTCTCTTTTTCTGTGCTTTGCCAGCACACTTCATCATTATCATCCAGCTTTTACCATTTAAAGTCGTTTATAGTTTTTGCTGCTTCATCAGCATTTTTTCCATTTTCGGAGAACCAATTCGTAGTTCGGAGTGTTTTTCAGAAACTTCACATTCAAATTAAGTCCAGAAGATAGACGTTATATATACACATATAACTGTTGGCGCAGACATGCTGCAAGATTTCAAAATACTGATTGCTAATTCCCAATGATTCGTATGGCAATTCTCATTACAAGATGCGAATGAGTAAATGATGGGGTTTCAATGAATAATTATGATGACTTTTTGGAGAGGCTAAAGTCAAAGGGTAATGAAGTTGTTGGTACATCTGCTAATAATATGGTGGCATGTAAAAGGTTCCCTGGTAACGATGGTGTATATCTCAAGGTTATAATAAGGTTAGTCTGACTGAAAAGTCAAAGTTGACTTGCTGGAGCTGTGACAAAACTGGCTACTTTGAATAGGAGTCGCAAAGTTATTTTTGCTAATAAATGCCAAAGAATCTGACGCGGATACGTTGTTTAAACTTTTACTTTGGTTTCAAGAGTTTTTCGGGTACATAACTGTGGGTAACATGTGGTTGGATCATCATCTCGATTGCTCATCATTCGAAGTGTCTTCAGAAATTTTTGAAGGGTTTGAACACAGATTGTAATCGTTAACATACATTTGATGTTCTAACACAGTTTTGAAGTCAAAATATAGCTTGTGAAAGATGTAAGGATCTAAGAGTGATGATTTTGGTCATATCTCAAGTTAAATTTTGAGATTTCAAAATCAGAATATGTAATTAAATTTTGAATGAGTATGGTTGTTTTGATTTCTATAAAAGAATGTATATTGTTGTGAAAGTAGGGAGTATAATGGATGATTTGCTGAATCAGATTCGAAGAATGTAACATATTAATTGTGAATTTATATATCTCTCGGGTATTACCTACCCGTTAAAAAAAATTCACAATTAATATTTTGTACAAAAGAATTTTATTACAGTCTTTATGAAAATATATATATGTATATTTTCTTCAGATGTAACATAGATTTAATGAGTTAATGTTAAATTAAACTAATTTAATTTACGGTTGAAACTAGAATTGAATAATCCCTAAAGGCTTTAAAAAGTACATAACTTTTACGCAGTATTTCTTTAATGACATTAAAATTATGAATCAATACTTCGTTATTTGTTGATGTATGGTGTTCGGTTCGTGGAATTCTTGTGAATTTCGCAAAGTACGAATGATGTTATCTGAAAAGTTTCGGGTACATTGATGATGAAAGTGTAAAATCAAATATATACTTGATTTATTATGAATTGGAATTTGTTGAATTGCGACAGAGATTGTAGTTAACGCTGGTTAAGTTGCGGCCGAAGGACGTACATTATTGCATATTTGTAATATGAATTAACCGAGTAGTTAAGATTCACACATAATAGCTTAGCACTGAAAGATTTATTTCAATATATATATATATATATATATATATATATATATATATATATATATATATATATATATATATATATATATATATATATATAATATACATATAATTTCTTCAGAGGAAATGAGTTAATTCTTCATAACTCGTTGATACAATATAAACGTTATTGATTCGTAATGATGTCCACAGTGATTCTTGAACTGACGGAGTTTGTGATGTTATCGGTGTTGTTGATTCGGATGTTGACTGTACTGACGATGCTGGTAACGCTGATGGTACTATTGATGTTGTTGGTAAAGCAAGTTTAGCTTGTTAATCACACGCCATTTTTGTCAGGGTTTCTACTCTTCCTTCCATCATTTTGGTTCGCTTAACTGATTTATGGTTAGGGCTAGATTAGATAATCTCTAAGACTTTAGAGATTACATAATCGCCGCGGAATGTTTCTCCAATGAAGTTATGAATTAATACTTCGTCAGTTATTGTTGTTGGTACTCCTTGGTATCTATGGTGCGTATGACGTTGATGCTCGTGGGACAGATTGTGAAGTTGAGGTTTACGACGCGGTTGTGGTTGGAGGTGGTAATGGTACTGTTGGTGTTGATGATGGTGGTACTGGTTATGCTGCTGATGCTGCTGCTGGTGTTTGTAATCTCTGCACCATATTCTCCAAAGCCACTACCTGAGCGCGAAGCTCGTTGACTTCTTCTATTACACCGGGGTGATTGTCGGTTCGGACGAGCAGATAAATAAAATCTAAAATTTGATGTAATATATAATCGTGACGAGATACTCTGGAAATGAGCGATAAAATGGTGTTTCGGACAGGTTCGTCGGTAAGTGCTTCAGGTTCTTCATCAAGAGGGCAATGTGGTGGATGGAAGGGATCACCTTCTTCTTGTCTCCAATGATTGAGGAGGCTACGAACCCATCCCCAATTCATCCAGAATAGGTGATGATTGATTGGTTGATCTATTCCTGTCACACTGTTTTCGGAGCTTGAATGGGATTCCATTTCGGAATCTGAGTGACTTGAACAGATGACGAATTCCATTTCGTACGATTGGATAAAGGAAATTTTTTTTCGATATGAAATGATTTTGGCTAACGGATGGTATTCTAATTACATAGAATATATATATATATATATATATATATATATATATATATATATATATATATAGATCAAAAGATTTCGTAGATTACGGAGGACTTTGCGGGATATGTCAGGCAAAGTTTAAAGTAACAGATACGATAAGATATGATTTAGCAGATATGCTAAGATATGAATTTTTGTCTATACACTATTCATGCAATCAATACAGCAAGACGTGTCTTAGACTAAAAATGATAAGCAGGTAATTTTCTGAGGATGATAAGTAGTTAATTTTCGACACAAAATGATAAGCAAAACTTTTGACATGCAGATACGGTCGAAGTCCAGACTCACTAATGCATCCTATCGACTTATCAGTTAGACACACTAATGCAGACCTGGTTCGCTAAGACCACCGCTCTGATACCAACTGAAAGGACCCGTTCATATACATTATAAACGATTCACAATAGTTGATTACATTGCGAGGTATTTGACCTCTATATGATACATTTTACAAACATTGCATTCATTTTTAAAAGACAAACTTTCTTTACATCGAAAATTGACAGGCATGCATACCATTTCATAATATCCACTATCCAACTACAAATTGATTTAATAATAATCTTTGATGAACTCAATGACTCGAATGCAACGTTCTTCAAAATATGCTATGAAAGACTCCAAGTAATATCTTTAAAATGAGCAAATGCACAGCGGAAGATTTCTTTAACACCTGAGAATAAACATGCTTTAAAGTGTCAACCAAAAGGTTGGTGAGTTCATTAGTTTATCATAATCATTTATTTCCATCATTTTAATAGACCACAAGAATTTCATTTTCAGTTCTCATAAATATACGTCTCATGCATAGAGACAAAAATAATCATTCATATGGTGAACACCTGGTAACCGACATTAACTAGATACATATAAGAATATCCCCTATCATTCCGGGATCCTCCTTCGGACATGATATAAATTTCGAAGTACTAAAGCATCCGGTACTTTGGATGGGGTTTGTTAGGCCCAATAGATCTATCTTTAGGATTCGCGTCAATTAGGGTGTCTGTTCCCTAATTCTTAGATTACCGGACTTAATAAAAGGGGCATATTCGATTTCGATAATTCAACCATAGAATGTAGTTTCACGTACTTGTGTCTATTTCGTAAAACATTTATAAAAGTTGCACATGTATTCTCAGCCCAAAAATATAAAGGGTAAAAAGGCAAATGAAACTCACCATACTGTATTTCGTAGTAAAAATACATATAACGTCATTGAACAAGTGCAAGGTTGGCCTCGGATTCACGAACCTAAATTAATTATATATATTTATATGTTGGTCAATATTTGTCTAACAAATTAGGTCAAGTCATAGTGTACCACAATCCTAATGCTCGAGACTAATATGCAAAAGTCAACAAAAGTAAATTTGACTCAAAATAATTTCTAAAAATCTATACATGATTAATATATAGTTTAAATATCGTCGTTTTATATTTTTAAATATTTTAAAAAGATTTATTAGAGTAAATAATATAATTTATTTATTAATAAATAAAATTTTATATTAAATTTATATAATCAAATATACTTTTATATATATTAAGTAATAAAATTTATAGGGTTCATTTAATATCATAAAGATAATATGATAGGTATTATTAAAGTAAGTTATTACACGTAGTAAAATATGTTTGTATCACATATTTATTTTATAAAATAATATCTATAATGATAGTAAGTAAAAGTTGTATTATTTTGTAATAATAATTATTATTATTATAAAAATATCAATATTTATAATTACTAAGATGACATTATGATAAAACGATAATTCTAATTATGATAACTTTAATATTTACGATAATTTTTAATATTATCTTTAAAATAATAATTCTATTTAAAATAATAATAATAATGATATTTTATAGTAACAATGACATTTCTATTAAAATGATAATTTTTGTTAAAATGATAGTTTTAATACTAACGATACTTTTAATAATAATAGTAATGATAAAAATAATAAGAACGATAATTTTATCTAAATTAATATCTTATAATATTTTAATTTCATCATGATACTCTTACTCATTATTTCCTAATCGTTTCGTTTAATAGCTTTTAATCGTCTTTTATATCGTGTTCATAATAATGATAATAATAGTAATCAAAATATTTAGGTGTTACAATTATTTGTTTTAATTACACTAATATTAATAATGATAGTTACTATAATATTATTAACGATAATACGAATAATTATCTTAATGATAATATAGTAATAATAATAACAACAATAACAATAACCATTTTTAAATAATGATATATATATTAATAATGATAATAATAATAATAATAATAATAATAATAATAATAATAATAATGATGATGATAATTGGATAATAATAATAATAATACTAATTATAACTTTAACGATAATAACGATAGTAATATAAAAACAATTTTTAATGATAAATCCCTTTTATTGATAAAGATAATAATAATGATAATAATAAGATAAAACTAGAACGACGATAAAAACGACGATAATAATAATAATCATTTTTAATAAAAATATCAAAAATTCAATTGATTATAACTTCTAATCCGTTCATCGAAACCATTCGATATCTAAAGGAAAAGTTCTTAATTTTTCGCTAGCTTTCCAAGGACATGCATATCTTATACCTTATCTCAACCGCAAGTGTAACTAATTCAAGATTCAACCTAACCTGTCTAAGGGCAATATCAAAAGTACAAGCATGCATAATCCTAAATACTCGAGCACTAGTCAGGGATACACTATTAGTATGTAAAAGTTAAATTATGAGTACTCACGTATCAATATTGAGATTCAATATTGCAGGAAAGGTACGTAGACGCAACGGAAATGATAAACACTATATTGACCTCACGAGCATACCCATGAACCATACTCAATCACCTCCATAGCTATAACCCATAATTTCCTTAATCCTATCCTACTCGAAAAACAATTTCGAAATCACTCGGACAACACTCCGTCGTAATATTTTATGTATACTAATAATATCTTGAAATAATACGGAGTAAATATATATATGTAAATCGATTGAGAGAGTTTAGAGAAAAATATTTTCAAGTTTCTATGAAATAATGAAACCTATTGAATTCTATTTATAATAGATTTTTGAATTATTAAAATGAATTATTAAAGTATGAATTATTAAAGTGAATTATTAAAGTATGAATTATTAAAGTGAATTATTAAAGTATGAATTATTAAAGTGAATTATTAAAGTATAAATTATTAAAGTATGAATTATTAAAGTGAATTATTAAAGTTAAAGTAAAGTAAAAATAAAGTAAAGGTAAAGTTTAAATATAGTAAAAGTATAAAACTATGTACGTATTATACGCGTATAAATATATATAATATTAATTTAAATCGTTATATATATTTAATAAAATAAAATATAAATATCATTATCTTTATCATGCTAGTTAAGTAATGAGTTGTCAAAAGTGGTTCTAGATATTTATAAAAGTTATATACGTTTTAATAATAAAGTTCTTTTTAAACTGAAAACGTTTTTGTACGTTTGAAACTAAATAGATCAATCGAGTCTTTATGAGATTCAATCTTCCACTATCCTTTGTCTAGTTCTCAATGATTGACAATTTGTTCTTATTTATAAATTACTTTACCATTTTCCGAATATTGTTAAAATGGAAAGATTTCTCAAATCAACGTGGGCCTTTCAACAGAGACTTGTAATCATAATTTAATATATCTGATAATTCAATCAGTTGATCTTATCTTCTAATTCCATTGATAAACATTTTGAAACAGATACAATCATATAAAGTATTTAATCTAATATTTCGTTTACGTTTCAAGTTATAATATATACACACATATACATATATAATCATATTCGTTTAATGGTTCGTGAATCGTTGGAACTTGGTCGAGGTTGAATGAATGTATGAACATAGTTTAAAATTCTTGAAATTTAACTTAACAAATATTGCTTATTGTGTCGGAAACATATAAAGATTAAAGTTTAAATTTGGTTGGAAATTTCCGGGTTGTCACACTAGCAATATAATATTAGCATACGGACTCCAAGTATAAAGCTAATAACCTCCATTACCGCAACTTGCATAAACAATAGTATATACTCCAAAATATAATATGTTACACTACAATACATACACAAACTATATGGTTAACCATACTCGCGTCATGGTGCAACCGGCTCCGTGGTTCACACCATACGTAATGCTATGACGCTACCGGCTCCTTGGTTCACGTCACTACACATTTGAGTCATACTCTTTTATATTGCTACCGGCTCCTTGGTTCACACTTCGGTGTTACCGACTCCGTAGTTCACACCTCATTTTATAGTGCTACCGGCTCCATTGGTTCACACTTTGATGTTACCGGCTCCGTGGTTCACATCACAACACACGTACCATGATGCCACCGGCTCTGTGGTTCACATCATAGCACACTCGAACACACTATGGCACTTTCGACTCCGTGGATCATGCCATAGCATACAAATAAATATACAATATACATACATGCATAAATATCCCACTCACCTTAACGCCTAGGTGATGATTACGCAAATCCGCAAGCTTCAAGGTGAAGTACCTAATACATTAAGTACACATTCAATACACCAACTCATTGGACTAAACACCAACAATTAGCTCATGTGCATTTAATGACCCGTTTGTAATAAATGACCCATTTACATCAAAACCGCCCATTTAAGGTCAAGACTTGTCATAAATCACTAAAAGCTAGTGATTAAAGTCCCACAACACCAACTAACACAAACTTAGGGTATTTCATACCCATCTTACCCAACTAGGTCAACCATTACCCATTTGACCCATTTTAACATTTAGACTCACAATTTGGTCAAACTTGAACCCATTAACAACCTTTCACTAACACACAAGTGTACTAGTGTTTTAACAACACAATTAACACTTACAAACACCAAACCCATGACCAAACCCTAGATTTCAAGCCTTAGGGTTTTCATACACCAATTTAACCCAAATTCACCTATTTAACCCCCAAATGGGTCTTACAAGTCTCAAATGAACAAAATCTAGCCATAAATCAAGTTAAACTCAAAACACGGAGTTAAGACTTACCAACACTATCAAGACATAGCTAGAGATGTAGGGAACAACTTTAAAACTTGGGCTCGGGTGAGATTTGGTCTTCTTCTTCCCCAAAGTGAGCTCTCTCACTCTAAAACTCAATCTCTCTCTAGAATTTAATTGGTGAAGGTGAAGGAGTGTTTAATGAGTTGGGATAGGGTTATATCAGTTTTGAGACTCCCAAAGTCGTTCACCAAGTAAAAAGACCAAAACACCCCAAAAGATGCCATTTAAAACGGGTTAAAATTGTCAATACAACGATACTATCGCGTTTCGCGACTCCCCATCGCGTTACGCGACACCCAATATGCGACACCCCTTATTCAAACGCGATAATTTGGATAGGAGGCTGGTTTCTGAAGTCATCGCGTCCCAAACACTTACATCGCATATCGCGATGGCCCAGAACGCGGTATATCACCTTTAAACGCGACAAAAGGACTGATCACTCAATCTTTAACATTCAAACTATATACAATCGATTGTGGTTAAGATATTAAACATTCACGAGATTAAGTACGCACCTTAATCATATATGAGGAAAACGGGGTGTTACAACTCTCCCCCACTTGAATCGGAGCGCGTCCTCGTGATCCAAGCCACATGACAAGCCGGAAGATACACCAATACAAACTCTTCGGGTTCCCATGTAAACTCGGAACCTTTTCGATGTCGCCATTGGACCTTAAAAGTCCTCACCTCTGTGTCACGCAACATTTTAACCTTTTCATTAAGAATGGCTATCAGTTCTTCAACATACTCTAGCTTGTTTTTCAAAGCAATCTCATCTAATGGCACCCAAGTCGAGTCATCCGCAAGATACTTACGGAGATGGGAAACATGAAATGTGCTATGGATTCCCGCAAGCACTTCGGGTAACTCTAGTTTATAAGCAACCTCACCAACACGAGCCAAAATTTTGAAAGGCCCAATAAACCGAGGAGCTAACTTTCCTAGTTTTCGAAACCGAATAATACCCTTCCACGGTGAAACTTTAAGCATCACCATGTCACCTTCTTGGAACTCAATCGGTCGCCCAACGTTTATCGGCATAATATTTTTGTCTATCTTGCACCGCTTTAAGTCGAGCCTGAATCATCTCAATCTTACTATTAGTCTCTAGAACCAAATCGGTACTCCAAATTTCTCTTTGACCCACTTCTCCCCAACAAATAGAAGTTCGACACCTTCGCCCATAAAGTATCTCATACGGTGGCATTCCAATACTAGCATGATAACTATTGTTGTACAAGAATTCCACCAAAGGTAAGTGCTCATCCCAACTACCACCGAAATCAATAACACACGCCCGTAACATATCCTCCAACGTTTGATTCGTACGCTCGGTTTGACCGTCCATTTGAGGATGATACGCCGTGCTCATCTTCAATTGAGTACCCATATCTTCATGAAACTTATTCCAAAACTGAGAAGTGAAACGAGTATCTCGATCCGAAACAATAGATATAGGAACCCCATGCCTTGATATCACCTCTTTGATAAACAACTTAGACAAAGACTCCGACGATATCGTTTCCCGAATGGGAAGAAACAGGGCACGCTTCGTCAATCAATCAACTATCACCCAAATCGTATCAAATTAGGTTCTCGCCGTCTTTGGTAACTTTGTAATGAAATCCATGGTAATATGCTCCCATTTCCACTTTGGAATTTCCAACGGTTGTAACATACCATATGGCTTTTGGTGTTCAACCTTAACTTGCAAACATGTGACGCATTGTTCAACATACTTAACAACATCACGTTTCATGCCGGGACACCAATACTCTTTCTTTAAATCAAGATACATCTTTGTCGCTCCCGGATGAACGGAATACTTTGACAGATGTGCTTCATCAAGTAGCACTTGTCGGTAATCTCCCATTCTATGCACCCAGACTCTTCCTTGAAAGGACAACAAACCATGCGGGCCTAAGGTAATAGACTCCGTTTGCCCCATGATTCGTTCTTCATGTTTGTTGTTAACAAAAGCTTCAATTTGAGTCTCACCGAGCTTCACAAGAAAATCGTTAGTAATAATCATGCGTAACAATCCCACTCGTATTTCCGGATGTTGACTCTTTCAATTCAACGCATCCGTGACCACATTCGCCTTACCCGGATGATAAAGTATCTCACAATCATAATGCTTTACCACATCCATCCACCTAAGTTGACGATAATTCAAATCTCGTTGGTTAAAGAGATATTTCAAACTCTTATAATCCGAATAAATCGTATACTTGACACCATATAAGTAGTGGCGCTAAATTTTCAACGCATGAACCACCGCCGCCAACTCAATATCATGAGTTGGGTATCTCTTTTCATGCTCCTTTAATTGTCGAGAGGCATAAGCGATGACTTTACCTCGTTACATTAGAACACACCCGATCCCATTTAATGAGGCATTACAATAAACCATCATATCTTCAATTCCTTCCGGTATTACCGACACCGGAGCTTGACACAACTTTTCTTTCAACAATTGGAAAGCAATCTCTTGCTCATTTTCCCAATTAAACCTCACATTTTTCCTCGTCAACTTTGTTAACGGAGAAACGATCTTAGAAAAGTCTTGGATAAACCGACGATAATAACCGGCCAATCCGAGAAAACTTCGAATTTCCGTAGGCATAGTCAGTTGTCCCCAATTCTTCACCGTCTCTATCTTCCCAGGATCTACTTGAATACCTTCTTTATTCATAATATGGCCAAGGAATTGCACTTCTCTTAGCCAAAATTCACACTTGGAGAATTTAGCATACAACTTCTCCTTCCGCAACGTCTTCAACACTTCACGCAAATGATGTTCATGTCCCTTGATACTCTTAAAATAGACAAGTATGTCGTCAATGAACACAATTACCAACTTGTCCAAAATAGGTTGGCACACTCGGTTCATAAGATCCATGAATGCCGCCGGTGCATTTATAAGAACAAAGGGCATAACTACAAACTCAAAATGCCCATAAAGAGTTCGAAAAGCAGTTTTCTCTATATCTTCCTCACGGACCCACACTTGGTGATAGCCGGACCGTAAGTCAATGTTAGAAAAATACGTCGCACCTTGGAGTTGGTCAAACAAATCGTCAATCCGAGGCAATGGATAACGATTCTTGATCGTCACTTTGTTCAACTCCCGATAATCGATGCACATCCGCATACTACCATATTTCTTTTTCACAAATAAAATCGAAGCGCCCCTAGGCGAAGCACTCAGTCGGATAAAACCCTTTTCAAGAAACTCTTGAGTTTGATTTAACAACTCTTGCATTTCCATTGGTGCTAAATGATAAGGAGTTTTAGCAATGGGGGTAGTCCCCGGAACCAACTCAATGCGAAATTCAACTTGTCTTTCTGCCGGAACACCCGGTAACTCATCCGGAAAAACATCTTCGTATTCATTAACCACCGAAATTTTACGAATGGATGGTGGCTCTTCACGAGTATCAACTACATGGGCGAGAAAAACCATACCACCACTATTAAGAAAACGTCGCGCCCGTGCATAAGTGCATAATGGTACGAGTCTCCTTCGCTTATCGCCATGAATAATCAACTCTCCCCCACTTGGGGTCTTTACACGAATGAACTTTTCATGGCATGCAATATCGGCTCTATAACGATCGAGCCAATCCATACCAACAACAATATCAAACTCACCCAAAGTCATCGGGATAAGATCAATTTTAAACGTTTCGGCACCAAACACAACATTACGATCCTTACACACATCAACCCCTAGCACCGTCTTACCATCTGCTATGTCAACTTCTACCGGATGACTTAACTTAGCTAGCAGTTTGTTAAGCTTAGACACAAATCGAGGCGACACAAATGACAAATTAACACCGCTATCAAATAATATCCTCGTCGGATTAGAGTTAACCATGAAAGTACCTGAGACAACTTCATTGGATTGCTTGGCCTCATCATTGGTCATCAAATAATTTCTCCCCCGAGCCATACCTGCCGCTTTCTCCAACTTCTTAACTTGATCACCCCGCAACTCGGGACATTCCGTCCTTCAGTGCAATTCCTTTTGACAATTGTAGCAAGTGAGCTTTGGTGTTGAAGATGAGTTTGTACAATCACGAGCCATGTGGCCTTGTCATCTACAATTATAACATTTGGGTCCATAGCCCCTGGACGCACCCTTCTTCACACTACCAACACTCTCACTCGCTCTCTTACTTTTCTTGTTGGAATGACTAGTAGCTTCAAACTTCCTTTTGCTAAAAGTAAAGTCACTCTTTTTTGAGACGAGCGACTCAAAACCCTTAGCTATATCGAACAACTCATCAAAAGTTTTCACCGAGTTTCTACTAATCTTCTCTTGGTAGTTGTCGTTCAAGGTTCAATAGAAATCTTCCTTCAACATGTGATCATTATCGACATACTCCGGGCAAAATTGGGTCTTTGACAAGAAAACGGATTTGAGAGTGTTCAAATCCATCGACCCTTGCCTCAAAGCACGCAACTAATCCTTAAGCCTAGAAAGATCGACCGACATTCGGTATTCCTTGAAAAATTCCATTTTGAATTCATCCAACGTGAATTCCATACATTGTTCTTCACCATAAAGCCGAATCTTTTCGTCCTACCACATCTTGGCATCACCCCTTAAGATGCTACAACCATACCTTGTCTTCTTATCGAGAGGGCATTCACAAGTACGAAAAGCCCCCTCCATATCGGAGATCCAACGATTGCTCTTTAGGGGATCCCGTTCGCCCTCAAAAGTGGGAGGTTGAGCATCTTTGAAATTTTTGTAGAAAAAGTCTCGTCTTCCCACATTATCTTCGTGAAGAACAACCTTCACTTGTTCCTTGACTAGATTGACTACTTGCTATAATTGAATCTAAGAACATCTTCTTAACATCCTCCAAAAAGGTCGCGTGACGCCTTTGCATTGAAAGGTCCAGTTCATATTGATTATAAACGTTCCATATTAATTGATTTCGTTGCGAGGTTTTGACCTCTATATGAGACGTTTTTCAAAGACTGCATTCATTTTTAAAACAACCATAACCTTTATTTTATCAATAAATGTTTTAAAAACATTACATAGATTATCAAATAATGATAATCTAAAATATAATGTTTACACACGACCATTACATAATGGTTTACAATAGAAATATATTACATCGACATATGTTTCTTGAATGCAGTTTTTACACAATATCATACAAACATGGACTCCAAATCTTGTTCTTATTTTAGTATGCAACAGCGGAAGCTCTTAGTATTCACCTGAGAATAAACATGCTTTAAACGTCAACAAAAATGTTGGTGACTTATAGGTTTAACCTATATATATCAAATTGTAACAATATACCACAAGATTTCATATTTCAATACACATCCCATACATAGAGATAAAAATCATTCATATGGTGAACACCTGGTAACCGACATTAACAAGATGCATATATAAGAATATCCCCATCATTCCGGGACACCCTTCGGATATGATATAAATTTCGAAGTACTAAAGCATCCGGTACTTTGGATGGGGTTTGTTAGGCCCAATAGATCTATCTTTAGGATTCGCGTCAATTAGGGTGTCTGTTCCATAATTCTTAGATTACCAGACTTAATAAAAGGGGGCATATTCGATTTTGATAATTCAACCATAGAATGTAGTTTCACGTATTTGTGTCTATTTTGTAAATCATTTATAAAACCTGCATGTATTCTCATCCCAAAAATATTAGATTTTAAAAGTGGGACTATAACTCACCTTCACAAATATTTCCTTCCTCGGAAATAAGACTTGGCTACGGATCGATTCACGAACCTATACAAATATGTACATATATATCAAAGTATGATCAAAATATAATTATAACCATTTTTATTATGTTTTAAAGATTTGAGTGTATTAAGTCAGCTGTCCTCGTTAGTAACCTATAACTAGTTGTCCACAGTTAGATGTACAGAAATAAATCGATATATATTATCTTGAATCAATCCACGACCCAGTGTATACACGTCTCAGGCTAAATCACAGATCAAATTATATATATTTTTGGAATCAACATCAACCCTCTATAGCTAACTCCAACATTACTGCATATAGAGTGTCTATGGTTGTTCCAAATAATATATATACATGGGTCGATATGATATGTCAAAACATTTGCATACGTGTCTATGGTATCCCAAGATTACATAATATATTTGAATACATGTATAATACAATATAAGTTAGCTAGGATATGATTTGTATAGATTTGTTAAACATTTCTCGTAGCTAAAAAGATCAAAAATATACAATCTTGTTTTACCCATAACTTCTTCATTTTAAATTCGTTTTGAGTGAATCAAATTGCTATGGTTTCATATTGAACTCTAATTTAAGAATCCAAACAGAAAAAGTATAGGTTTATAGTCGGAAATTTAAGTTACATGTCAATTACTAAAGAGGTAGTCATTTCCGTCGAAAGAACGACATCTTGATGACCATTTTGAAAAACATACTTTCACTTTGAGTTTAACCAAGATTTTTGGATATAGTTTCATGTTCATATGAAAAATCATTTTCCCAGAAGAACAACTTTTAAATCAAAGTTTATCATAGTTTTTAATTATCCAAACCAAAACAGCCCCCGGTTTCACTACGACGGCGTATATCCGATTTTATGGTGTTCATCGTGTTTTCAGGTTTTAAATCATTAAGTTAGCATATCATATAGATATAGAACATGTGTTTAGTTGATTTTAAAAGTTGAGTTAGAAGGATTAACTTTTGTTTGAGAACAAGTTTAGAATTAACTAAACTATGTTCTAGTGATTACAAGTTTAAACCTTCGAATAAGATAGCTTTATATGTATGAATCGAATGATGTTATGAACATCATTACTACCTCAAGTTTTCTGGATAAAACTACTAGAAATGAGCAAAATAGATCTAGCTTCAAAGGATCCTTGGATGGCTTGAAAGTTCTTGAAGCAGAATCATGACACGAAAACAGTTCAAGTAAGATTTTCACTCGAAATAAGATTGTTATAGTTGTAGAAATTGAATCAAAGTTTGAATATGAATATTAACTTGAATTAGAAAGATAACCTACTGTAAATATCAAAGGTTCCTTGATCTTAGATGATTACTTGGAATGGATTAGAAAGCTTGGAAGTAGACTTGCAAACTTGGAAGTATTCTTGATTTTTATGAAACTATACTTATGAAATTTATGAAGAACACTTAGAACTTGAAGATGGAACTTAAGAGAGATCAATTAGATGAAGAAAATTGAAGAATGAAAGTTTTTGTAGGTGTTTTTGGTCGTTGGTATATGGATTAGATATAAAGGATATGTAATTTTGTTTTCATGTAAATAAGTCATGAATGATTACTAATATTTTTTAAATTTATGAGATATTTCATGCTAGTTGCCAAATGATGGTTCCCACATGTGTTAGGTGACTCACATGGGCTGCTAAGAGTTGATCATTGGAGTGTATATACCAATAGTACATACATCTAAAAGCTGTGTATTGTACGAGTACGAATACGGGTGCATACGAGTAGAATTGTTGATGAAACTGAACGAGGATGTAATTGTAAGCATTTTTGTTAAGTAGAGGTACTTTGATATGTGTCTTGAAGTCTTTCAAAAGTGTAAGAATACATATCAAAACACAACATGTATATACATTCTAATGGAGTCGTTAAGTCTTCGTTAGTCGTTACATGTAAGTGTTGTTTTGAAACCTTTAAGTTAACGATCTCAATTAATGTTGTTAACCCAATGTTTATTATATCAAATGAGATGTTAAATTATTATATTATCATGATATTATGATGTATGAATATCTCTTAATATGATATATACATTAAAATATCGTTACAACGATAATCGTTACATATAAGTCTCGTTTCGTAATTCTTGAGTTAGTAGTCTTGTTTTTACATATGTAGTTCATTGTTAACACACTTAATGATATATTTAAATATAATTTTATCATGTTAAATATAGTGTATCAATATCTTAATATGATACATATATATTTAGTAGACGTTATCATAACGATAATCGTTATATATATATCATTTCGAGTTTCTTAACTTAGTAATCTCATTTCTTATGTATATCACACATTGTTAATATACTTAGTGAGATACTTACTCATCATAATCTCATGTCAACCATATATATATGTCTATATATACCACAACATGTAGTTTTTACATTTTTGTAACGTTCGTGAATCGCCGGTCAACTTGGGTGATCAATTGTCTATATGAAACTTATTTCATTTAATCAAGTCTTAACAAGTTTGATTGCTTAACACGATGGAAACATTTAGTCATGTAAATATCAATCTCAATTAATATATATAAACATGGAAAAGTTCGGGTCACTACATGCATAATGGCCTCAACTTTGGTCGTGAACTCGAGGTTCTAGCTCGTGCCCCCATTATCGGTGTCGTGTTCGTTTCTCATCTTCATTCCATAAAACGAAATAGGTTAAACAACGAAATGAAAAGACATGACACATATATATATATATATATATATATATATATATATATATATATACACACACACACACACCTCACCGCCCCCATCTTTGTAGTGACCCGAACTTTTCCATGTTTATATATATTAATTGAGATTGATATTTACATGATTAAATGTTTCCAACATGTTAAGCAATCAAACTTGTTAAGACTTGATTAATTGAAATATGTTTCATATAGACAATTGACCACCCAAGTTGACCGGCGATTCACGAACGTTAAAACTTGTAAAAACGACATGACGGTATATATATGGATATACATATGGTTAACATAAGATTATGATAAGTAAGTATCTCCATAAGTATATTAACAATGAGTTATATACATATAAACAAGACTACTAACTTAAGGATTTCGAAACGAGACATATATGTAACGATTATCGTTGTAACGACATTTAAATGTATATATATCATATTAAGATATATTAATATATCATAATATCATGACAATATAATAATTTAACATCTCATTATATATAATAAACAATGGGTTAACAACATTAATTGAGATCGTTAACTTAAAGGTTTCAAAACAACACTTACATGTAACGACTAACGATAACTTAACGACTCAGTTAAAATGTATATACATGTAGTGTATTTAGATGTATTAAAATACTTTTGGAAGACTTCAAGACATATATCAAAACACTCATACTTAACAAAAATGGTTACAGTTACTTTCCCATTCTTTTCTTTCATCAAGAATTCTAGTCGTATTCTTACCCGTATTATACACAGCTTCAAAACGTACTTACTATGGGTATATACCAATAGGAACTAGCATGGGATTCCACTCTTGAATATGTCATGTATGACTAATCAATTTTAACTTCTACCATGAGCTAGTCAACTAACTAGAACTCCTTTTAACCCCACTCACCACTCACCAATTACCACTCATCATTCACTCCATTTCACTTCCAATTCTCTTTCTAATTCTCTCTCAACACACACACACTATTATGAACGTATTTTTCCAGTAGTTAATCATCATCTTCATCAAAAATCACTTCAAGAATCAAGCTATAATCATCATAGGAAGAACACTTCAAGAACACTTCAAAAATCCCTTCAAGTTTACTAATTTACTTCCAAGCTTTCTAATCCATTCCAAGTAATCATCTAAGATCAAGAAACTTTTGTTATATACAGTAGGTTATCTTTCTTATTCAAGGTAATATTCATATTCAAACTTTGATTCAATTTCTATAACTATAAACTATCTTAATTCGAGTAAAAATCTTACTTGAACTTATTTTTGTGTCATGATCCTACTTCAAGAACTTTCAAGCCATCCAAGATCCTTTGAAGCTAGATCATTTCTTGTCACTTCCAGTAGGTTTACCTACTAAACTTGAGGTAGTAATGATGTTCATAACATCATTCGATTCATATATATAAAACTATCTTATTCGAAGGTTTAAACTCGTAATCACTAGAACATAGTTTAGTTAATTCTAAACTTGTTCGCAAACAAAAGTTAATCCTTCTAACTTGACTTTTAAAATTAACTAAACACATGTTCTATATCTATATGATATGCTAACTTAATGATTTAAAACCTGGAAACACGAAAAACACCGTAAAACCGGATTTACGCCGTTGTAGTAACACCGCGGGCTATTTTGGGTTAGTTAATTAAAAACTATGATAAACTTTGATTTAAAATTTGTTATTCTGAGAAAATGATTTTTATTATAAACATGAAACTATATCCAAAAATTATGGTTAAACTCAAAGTGGAAGTATGTTTTCTAAAATGGTCATCTAGACGTCGTTCTTTCGACTGAAATGACTACCTTTACAAAAACGACTTGTAACTTATTTTTCCGACTATAAACCTATACTTTTTCTGTTTAGATTCATAAAATAGAGTTCAATATGAAACCATAGCAATTTGATTCACTCAAAACGGATTTAAAATGAAGAAGTTATGGGTAAAACAAGATTGGATAATTTTTCTCATTTTAGCTACGTGAAAATTGGTAACAAATCTATTCCAACCATAACTTAATCAACTTGTATTGTATATTATGTAATCTTGAGATACCATAGACACGTATACAATGTTTTGACCTATCATGTCGACACATCTATATATATTTCGGAACAACCATAGACACTCTATATGTGAATGTTGGAGTTAGCTATACAGGGTTGAGGTTGATTCCAAAATATATATAGTTTGAGTTGTGATCAATACTGAGATATGTATACACTGGGTCGTGGATTGATTCAAGATAATATTTATCGATTTATTTCTGTACATCTAACTGTGGACAACTAGTTGTAGGTTACTAACGAGGACAGCTGACTTAATAAACTTAAAACATCAAAATATATTAAAAGTGTTGTAAATATATTTTGAACATGCTTTAATATACATGTATATATTGTTATAGGTTCGTGAATCAACAGTGGCCAAGTCTTACTTCTCGACGAAGTAAAAATCTGTGAAAGTGAGTTATAGTCCCACTTTTAAAATCTAATATTTTTGGGATGAGAATACATGCAGGTTTTATAAATGATTTACAAAATAGACACAAGTACGTGAAACTACATTCTATGGTTGAATTATCGAAATCGAATATGCCCCTTTTTATTAAGTCTGGTAATCTAAGAATTAGGGAACAGACACTCTAATTGACGCGAATCCTAAAGATAGATCTATTGGGCCTAACAAACCCCATCCAAAGTATCGGATGCTTTAGTACTTCGAAATTTATATCATATCCGAAGGGTGTCCCGGAATGATGGGGATATTCTTATATATGCATCTTGTTAATGTCGGTTACCAGTTGTTCACCATATGAATGATTTTTATCTCTATGTATGGGATGTATATTGAAATATGAAATCTTGTGGTCTATTGTTACAATTTGATATATATAGGTTAAACCTATAAGTCACCAACATTTTTGTTGAAGTTTAAAGCATGTTTATTCTCAGGTGAATACTAAGAGCTTCCGCTGTTGCATACTAAAATAAGGACAAGATTTGGAGTCCATGTTTGTATGATACTGTGTAAAAACTGCATTCAAGAAACTGATTTCGATGTAACATATTTGTATTGTAAACCATTATGTAATGGTCGTGTGTAAACAGGATATTTTAGATTATCATTATTTGATAATCTACGTAAAGCTTTTTAAACCTTTATTTATGAAATAAAGGTTATGGTTTGTTTTAAAAATGAATGCAGTCTTTGAAAAACGTCTCATATAGAGGTCAAAACCTCGCAACGAAATCAATTAATATGGAACGTTTTTAATCAATAAGAACGGGACATTTAAGTTGGTATCCGAGCGTTGGTCTTAGATAACCAGAATTTTGCATTAGTGTGTCTTATCGAGTTTGTTAGGATGCATTAGTGAGTCTGGACTTCGACCGTGTTTACTTGAAAAATGATTGCTTAACAAATTTTGTTGGAAACTATATATTTTTAACATGTGAATATTATGTGATATATTAATCTCTTAACGCGTTTGATATTATGTGATAGATGTCTACCTCTAGAACAAGTCCCATTGACTCACCTAATAATAATGAAGAGTCAAATGTAAATTGGAATGATTCGTGGACTGATTCACAAGTTCCCGAAGAGGAACCGGAAAAAGAGTCGGAACCAGAAGAAGAATAGGAACCGGAAGAAGAATCGAAACCGGATGAAGAAATAGAACCGGTGGGGGAAATAATAAAACGGTTGAGTAAAAGAAAATCCTCAACCAACCGACCAAGGTTAATTATGGTCAATGGTGTTTCCGCTAAGGAAGCAAAATATTGGGAGGATTACCAATTCTCCGATGAATCGGATTCTGACGAGAATTCCGATGATGTTATAGAAATTACCCCAACTGAATTTAAAAAGGCAAAAGAAAATAATAAGGGAAAGGGCATAAAAATAGAGAAATCTAATTCCAACCCTGATGAACTTTATATGTATCGTCAACCCCCGAAGTCCTTAAGTTGTAACAATGACCCGGGAACCTCTAAACCACCAGGTTTTTCTAAACCAATGTGGAAAACGACGGCTCATATTAGGGGAACATCATATATCCCTAGAAACTTGGCAAAACAAACCAAAACCGAAGAAGAAGAAACAAGCGAGTCGGAATAAGATAGTTGTATTCGTGTGGTGTAATATATGTAATATAGTGTGCTTATGCTTTATGATATATGTAAAAATTGCTTGTATTAATAAGTATTTTTTTTTATGAATCTAACTCTTGTCTATTTTACAGTATAAAAACACAAAATGGATAGACAACCCAATATTTTAAGAGACCTACCCGGAGACATGATTGATGAAATCTTGTCTAGAGTCGGTCAGAATTCTTCGGCACAACTATTTAAGGCGAGATCAGTTTGTAAGACATTCGAAGAACGTTCCAAGAATGCCTTGGTTTATAAAAGGGTTTTGTTCGAAAGATGGGGGATATCACATTGGGAAATCCATAAGTTACGATGTGTTTACTTTGATGCATATATTGCGGGGAACCCAAATGCTATTTTACGCAATGGGTTAAGAAATTATTTTGACTCAATATATCCGAATATTGGACTTCGTGATTTAGAAAAAGCTGCTAACATGCAACATAAAGAAGCATGTTATGCTTACGGATTAGTAATGTTCGCTTCTCACCAAAGTGAGAACAAGAACATCGGCCTACAACTATTAAACAAAACGTTCCCACAAGTGACGGAGTCAGTAATTGGGGTAAGAAATGAGGTTTTTAGATTGTTACGGGACTGTTGAACATTACGTAACCCTCGTCCCTTTGACGACGTTACAACACGCTGTCTTATCAACGGCCATAACGGTTATGTTCCACAAGACCAAGGATGGGAAGTAGTCCTAGTAAAACCAGAATGCATGACTTGTTTCTGGACGTATGAATTACGTGTCTTTATTGCCTTTGCTGAACGACTTGTGTACTAGCTAGAATTATCTTCACAACTATCTTGTATCAAAGTTATTGTGTGCTATATTTCATGCTTTATGTAAAATAAGCGGTATTGTAAGTTTGTAAAATATTGTATAAAAGTTTGAACGCGAAATATTATTATAATCAGTTTTTCATATAGAATTGTAGTAGTTGAATTGTATATTAGCTACTATGTATGAACTTAACGGGTAGGTACTACCCGAATTTAAACTTATAAAACGCTAATATGAAGAAAAAGCTTTTATAAATGAGTTCATATTATGCTACGAAATACTATTAACTACTCTTAATATTCTGTATGATTAACTTGTTCCATTTGACTATTTTGAAGGAAATGGCACCGACTACTCGACACACCGTGAATATGAATGAAGAGGAATTCCGTACTTTTCTAGCTTCAAACATAGCCGCAGTACAGGCTGCGCTACATACCAACAATAACCTTGGATCTAGCAGTACAGGAAATCGTGTAGGATGCACCTACAAAGAATTCACTGCCTGCAAACCTTTGGAATTTGATGGAACCGAAGGACCGATCGGATTGAAACGGTGGACCGAGAAGGTCGAATCGGTGTTTGCCATAAGTAAGTGTACTGAAGAGGACAAAGTAAAGTACACTACGCATACCTTCACAGGTTCTGCGTTAACATGGTGGAATACCTATCTAGAGCAAGTGGGACAAGACGATGCGTACGCACTACCGTGGTCAGCATTCAAGCACTTGATGAACGAGAAGTACCGTCCCAGAACCGAGGTCAATAAGCTCAAGCCAGAACTTAGAGGGTTATGAACCCAAGGATTTGATATTACCACGTACGAAAGACGATTCACAGAATTGTGCCTATTGTGTCTGGGAGCATTCGAAGATGAGGAAGAGAAGATCGACGCGTTTGTGAAAGGATTACCGGAAAGAATCCAAGAAGATATAAGTTCACACGAGCCCGCCTCCATACAACAGGCATGTAGAATGGCTCACAAACTAGTGAACCAGATTGAAGAAAGAATTAAAGAACAGACTGCTGAAGAGGCCAATGTGAAGCAAGTCAAAAGAAAGTGGGAGGAAAACGGTGATAAGAATCACCAATACAACAACAACAGCAATTACAACAATAATCGCAACAATTATCCCAACAATCGCAACATCAATCGCAACTACAACAAACGGCCCAACAACAACAACAACAACAACAACAACAACAACAGCAACTACAACAATCATCCCAACAACAATAATAACCGCAACAACAACAACAATCAGAAGCAGCTATGCCAAAGGTGTGAAAAGTATCACTCGGGGTTCTGCACCAAATTTTGCAACAAGTGTAAAAGAAATGGTCATAGCGCGGCGAAGTGTGAGGTCTACGGACCAGGGGTTAATAGAACGAAAGGAACAAATGGTGTCGGAACGAGTAATGGCGGAGCAAGTAGTGTCGGAGCAAGTTATGCCAATGTAGTTTGTTATAAATGTGGAAAACCGGGCCACATTATTAGAAATTGCCCGAACCAGGAGAACACGAATGGACAAGTCTGCGGAAGAGTTTTCAATATTAATGCGGCAGAGGCACAAGAAGACCCGGAGCTTGTTACGGGTACGTTTCTTATTGACAATAAATCTGCTTACGTTTTATTTGATTCGGGTGCGGATAGAAGCTATATGAGTAGAGATTTTTGTGCTAAATTAAGTTGTCCATTGACGCCTTTGGATAGTAAATTTTTACTCGAATTAGCAAATGGTAAATTAATTTCAGCAGATAATATATGTCGGAATCGAGAAATTAAACTGGTTAGCGAAACATTTAAGATTGATTTGATACCAGTAGAGTTAGGGAGTTTTGATGTGATAATCGGTATGGACTGGTTGAAAGAAGTGAAAGCAGAGATCGTTTGTTACAAAAATGCAATTCGCATTATACGAGAAAAAGGAAAACCCTTAATGGTGTACGGAGAAAAGGGCAACACGAAGCTACATCTTATTAGTAATTTTAAGGCACAAAAACTAATAAGAAAAGGTTGCTATGCTGTTCTAGCACACGTCGAGAAAGTACAAACTGAAGAAAAGAGCATCAATGATGTCCCATTGCAAAAGAATTTCCCGATGTATTTCCGAAAGAATTACCGAGATTACCCCCACATCGATCCGTTGAATTTCAAATAGATCTTGTACCAGGAGCTGCACCAATAGCTCGTGCTCCTTACAGACTCGCACCCAGCGAGATGAAAGAACTGCAAAGCCAATTACAAGAACTTTTAGAGCGTGGTTTCATTCGACCAAGCACATCACCGTGGGGAGCTCCTATTTTGTTTGTCAAGAAGAAAGATGGTACATTCAGGTTGTGTATCGACTACTGAGAGTTGAACAAACTTACCATCAAGAACCGCTACCCACTACCGAGAATTGACGACTTATTTGATCAACTACAAGGCTCGTCTGTTTATTCAAAGATTGACTTACGTTCCGGGTATCATCAAATGCGGGTGAAAGAAGATGATATTCCAAAGACTGCTTTCAGAACATGTTACGGTCATTACGAGTTTATGGTCATGCCATTTGGTTTAACTAATGCACCAGCTGTGTTCATGGACCTTATGAACCGAGTGTGTGGACCATACCTTGACAAGTTTGTCATTGTTTTCATTGATGACATACTTATTTACTCAAAGAATGACCAAGAACACGGTGAACATTTAAGAAAGGTGTTAGAAGTATTGAGGAAGCAAGAATTGTACGCTAAGTTTTCAAAGTGTGCATTTTGGTTGGAAGAAGTTCAATTCCTCGGTCACATAGTGAACAAAGAAGGTATTAAGGTGGATCCGGCAAAGATAGAAACTGTTGAAAAGTAGGAAACCCCGAAAACTCCGAAACACATACGCCAGTTTTTAGGACTAGCTGGTTACTACAGAAGGTTCATCCAAGACTTTTCCAGAATAGCAAAACCCTTGACTGCATTAACGCATAAAGGGAAGAAATTTGAATGGAATGATGAACAAGAGAAAGCGTTTCAGTTATTAAAGAAAAAGCTAACTACGGCACCTATATTGTCATTGCCTGAAGGGAATGATGATTTTGTGATTTATTGTGACGCATCAAAGCAAGGTCTCGGTTATGTATTAATGAAACGAATGAAGGTGATTGCTTATGCGTCTAGACAATTGAAGATTCACGAACAAAATTATACGACGCATGATTTGGAATTAGGCGCTGTTGTTTTTGCATTAAAGACTTGGAGGCACTACTTATATGGGGTCAAAAGTATTATATATACCGACCACAAAAGTCTTCAACACATATTTAATCAGAAACAACTGAATATGAGGCAGCGTAGGTGGATTGAATTGTTGAATGATTACGACTTTAAGATTCGTTACCACCCGGGAAAGGCAAATGTGGTAGCCGATGCCTTGAGCAGGAAGGACAGAGAACCCATTCGAGTAAAATCTATGAATATAATGATTCATAATAACCTTACTACTCAAATAAAGGAGGCGCAACAAGGAGTTTTAAAAGAGGGAAATTTAAAGGATGAAATACCCAAGGGATCGGAGAAGCATCTTAATATTCGAGAAGACGGAACCCGGTATAGGGCTGAAAGGATTTGGGTTCCAAAATTTGGAGATATGAGAGAAATGGTACTTAGAGAAGCTCATAAAACCAGATACTCAATACATCCTGGAACGGGGAAGATGTACAAGGATCTCAAGAAACATTTTTGGGGGCCGGGTATGAAAGCCGATGTTGCTAAATATGTAGGAGAATGTTTGACGTGTTCTAAGGTCAAAGCTGAGCATCAGAAACCATCAGGTCTACTTCAACAACCCGAAATCCCGGAATGGAAATGGGAAAACATTACCATGGATTTCATCACTAAATTGCCAAGGACTGCAAGTGGTTTTGATACTATTTGGGTAATAGTTGATCGTCTCATCAAATCAGCACACTTCCTGCCAATAAGAGAAGATGACAAGATGGAGAAGTTAGCACGACTGTATTTGAAGGAAGTCGTCTCCAGACATGGAATACCAATCTCTATTATCTCTGATAGGGATGGTAGATTTATTTCAAGATTCTGGCAGACATTACAGCAAGCATTAGGAACTCGTCTAGACATGAGTACTGCCTATCATCTACAAACTGATGGGCAGAGCGAAAGGACGATACAAACACTTGAAGACATGCTACGAGCATGTGTTATTGATTTCGGAAATAGTTGGGATCGACATCTACCGTTAGCAGAATTTTCCTACAACAACAGCTACCATTCAAGCATTGAGATGGCGCCGTTTGAAGCACTTTATGGTAGAAAGTGCAGGTCTCTGATTTGTTGGAGTGAAGTGGGGGATAGACAAATTACGGGTCCGGAGATTTTACAAGAAACTACCGAGAAGATCATCCAAATTCAACAACGGTTGAAAACCGCCCAAAGTCGACAAAAGAGCTACGCTGACATTAAAAGAAAAGATATAGAATTTGAAATTGGAGAGATGGTCATGCTTAAAGTTGCACCTTGGAAAGGCGTTGTTCGATTTGGTAAACGAGGGAAATTAAATCCAAGGTATATTGGACCATTCAAGATTATTGATCGTGTCGGACCAGTAGCTTACTGACTTGAGTTACCTCAACAACTCGCGGCTGTACATAACACTTTCCACGTCTCGAATTTGAAGAAATGTTTTGCTAAAGAAGATCTCACTATTCCGTTAGATGAAATCCAAATCAACGAAAAACTTCAATTCATCGAAGAACCCGTCGAAATAATGGATCGTGAGGTTAAAAGACTTAAGCAAAACAAGATACCAATTGTTAAGGTTCGATGGAATGCTCGTAGAGGACCCGAGTTCACCTGGGAGCGTGAAGATCAGATGAAGAAGAAATACCCGCATCTATTTCCAGAAGATTCGTCAACACCTTCAACAGCTTAAAATTTCGGGACGAAATTTATTTAACAGGTAGGTACTGTAGTGACCCGAACTTTTCCATGTTTATATATATTAATTGAGATTGATATTTACATGATTAAATATTTCCAACATGTTAAGCAATCAAACTTGTTAAGACTTGATTAATTGAAATATGTTTCATATAGACAATTGACCACCCAAGTTGACCGGCGATTCACGAACGTTAAAACTTGTAAAAATGACATGACGATATATATATGGATATACATATGGTTAAAATGAGATTATGATAAGTAAGTATCTCCATAAGTATATTAACAATGAGTTATATACATATAAACAAGACTACTAACTTAAGGATTTCGAAACGAGACATATATGTAACGATTATCGTTGTAACGACATTTAAATGTATATATATCATATTAAGATATATTAATATATCATAATATCATGATAATATAATAATTTAACATCTCATTAGATATAATAAACAATGGGTTAACAACATTAATTGAGATCGTTAACTTAAAGGTTTCAAAACAACACTTACATGTAACGACTAACGATAACTTAACGACTCAGTTAAAATGTATATACATGTAGTGTATTTAGATGTATTAAAATACTTTTGGAAGACTTCAAGACATATATCAAAACACTCATACTTAACAAAAATGGTTACAGTTACTTTCCCATTCTTTTCTTTCATCAAGAATTCTAGTCGTATTCTTACCCGTATTATACACAGCTTCAAAACGTACTTACTATGGGTATATACCAATAGGAACTAGCATGGGATTCCACTCTTGATTATGTCATGTATGACTAATCAATTTTAACTTCTACCATGAGCTAGTCAACTAACTAGAACTCCTTTTAACCCCACTCACCACTCACCAATTACCACTCATCATTCACTCCATTTCACTTCCAATTCTCTTTCTAATTCTCTCTCAACACACACACACTATTATGAACGTATTTTTCCAGTAGTTAATCATCATCTTCATCAAAAATCACTTCAATAATCAAGCTATAATCATCATAGGAAGAACACTTCAAGAACACTTCAAAAATCCCTTCAAGTTTACTAATTTACTTCCAAGCTTTCTAATCCATTCCAAGTAATCATCTAAGATCAAGAAACCTTTGTTATATACAGTAGGTTATCTTTCTTATTCAAGGTAATATTCATATTCAAACTTTGATTCAATTTCTATAACTATAAACTATCTTAATTCGAGTAAAAATCTTACTTGAACTTGTTTTTGTGTCATGATCCTACTTCAAGAACTTTCAAGCCATCCAAGATCCTTTGAAGCTAGATCATTTCTTGTCACTTCCAGTAGGTTTACCTACTAAAATTGAGGTAGTAATGATGTTCATAACATCATTCGATTCATATATATAAAACTATCTTATTCGAAGGTTTAAACTCGTAATCACTAGAACATAGTTTAGTTAATTCTAAACTTGTTCGCAAACAAAAGTTAATCCTTCTAACTTGACTTTTAAAATTAACTAAACACATGTTCTATATCTATATGATATGCTAACTTAATTATTTAAAACCTGGAAACACGAAAAACACCGTAAAACCGGATTTACGCCGTCGTAGTAACACCGCGGGCTGTTTTGGGTTAGTTAATTAAAAACTATGATAAACTTTGATTTAAAAGTTGTTATTATGAGAAAATCATTTTTATTATGAACATGAAACTATATCCAAAAATTATGGTTAAACTCAAAGTGGAAGTATGTTTTCTAAAATGGTCATCTAGACGTCGTTCTTTCGACTGAAATGACTACCTTTACAAAAACGACTTGTAAATTATTTTTCCAACTATAAACCTATTTTTTCTGTTTAGATTCATAAAATAGAGTTCAATATGAAACCATAGCAATTTGATTCACTCAAAACGGATTTAAAATGAAGAGGTTATGGGTAAAACAAGATTGGATAATTTTTCTCATTTTAGCTACGTGAAAATTGGTAACAAATCTATTCCAACCATAACTTAATCAACTTGTATTGTATATTATGTAATCTTGAGATACCATAGACACGTATACAATGTTTCGACCTATCATGTCGACACATCTATATATATTTCGGAACAACCATAGACACTCTATATGTGAATGTTGGAGTTAGCTATACAGGGTTGAGGTTGATTCCAAAATATATATAGTTTGAGTTGTGATCAATACTGAGATATGTATACACTGGGTCGTGGATTGATTCAAGATAATATTTATCTATTTATTTCTGTACATCTAACTGTGGACAACTAGTTGTAGGTTACTAACGAGGACAGCTGACTTAATAAACTTAAAACATCAAAATATATTAAAAGTGTTGTAAATATATTTTGAACATGCTTTAATATACATGTATATATTGTTATAGGTTCGTGAATCAACAGTGGCCAAGTCTTACTTCTCGACGAAGTAAAAATCTGTGAAAGTGAGTTATAGTCCCACTTTTAAAATCTAATATTTTTGGGATGAGAATACATGCAGGTTTTATAAATGATTTACAAAATAGACACAAGTACGTAAAACTGCATTCTATGGTTGAATTATCGAAATCGAATATGCCCCTTTTTATTAAGTCTGGTAATCTAAGAATTAGGGAACAGACACTCTAATTGACGCGAATCCTAAAGATAGATCTATTGGGCCTAACAAACCCCATCCAAAGTATCGGATGCTTTAGTACTTCGAAATTTATATCATATCCGAAGGGTGTCCCGGAATGATGGGGATATTCTTATATATGCATCTTGTTAATGTCGGTTACCAGGTGTTCACCATATGAATGATTTTTATCTCTATGTATGGGATGTATATTGAAATATGAAATCTTGTGGTCTATTGTTACAATTTGATATATATAGGTTAAACCTATAACTCACCAACATTTTTGTTAACGTTTAAAGCATGTTTATTCTCAGGTGAATACTAAGAGCTTCCGCTGTTGCATACTAAAATAAGGACAAGATTTGGAGTCCATGTTTGTATGATACTGTGTAAAAACTGCATTCAAGAAACTGATTTCGATGTAACATATTTGTATTGTAAACCATTATGTAATGGTCGTGTGTAAACAGGATATTTTAGATTATCATTATTTGATAATCTACGTAAAGCTTTTTAAACTTTTATTTATGAAATAAAGGTTATGGTTTGTTTTAAAAATGAATGCAGTCTTTGAAAAACGTCTCATATAGAGGTCAAAACCTCGCAACGAAATCAATTAATATGGAACGTTTTTAATCAATAAGAACGGGACATTTCAATCTTGCTCAACAATCGTCGTACAATGGTAGCTAGTCATTATTACGAGGACACATCGCATTAACGTGCTAGTACAACGTCTATCTCACTTGTTGATTGCAAATACAACACAAAACAAGTAGCGCAAGGTTAGTTCACATAAACCTAGGCGCTTAACCAATCCCGGTCCGACCCGTCTCCTACAAGTCCCGCATAAAATGCATACACAATAAAGTCTAAGTCTAGGCACCTATCTCAAGTCGCCTAAATCCCTTAGACCATGCTCTGATACCACTTGAAACAACCCAACCCGTATTTAACCCGACATAATTTTTTTTTTTTTTAAAATAATAAACCAATAACATGTCACTTCGATTGGTTATAAGATGTCAACCATTTCGTACAAGCGTTTAAACGTTTACCATATTTAAAGTTTACATCATCGGCGCAAAGGCCCTTAATCAAATGAAATACAAGTTCGACCCATTAAAATGATAGTTTTCATCCAAACGACACTCGAGCATGGTTTGAGGCTAAACTACCCAAAACACTAGGTCGACTTCCAAAAGCTTCATCTAGCAACCAACATGGGAATATCTAATCCCTGGCAACCCCTTTTCCCTTCTCCATAATCGCACCTTAAAATATAAACAACGAGAGGGGTAAGCTAATGCTTAGTGAGTGCAATAAGTATACACATGCATATATAATATACCTACTTGCAACCACCTACTCACATGAAACAACCCAACCCGTACTCCGTACGATAATTTTTTTTTTAAAAAGATGCACATTTACGCGCCAATTAAATATGTAAACCATTCCACACGTTTCGTTAAAAACATACTACGAGTTTAATGTTTACAAAAGGGCACGAAGGCCATTAATGAATGTGATACAAGTTTGACCAACTACAAATGACAGTTTATAATCCAAACGACCCCTTGAGCATGGTTTGGGACTAAACTACCCAAAACGTAGGTCAACTTCCAAAAGCTTCATCATAACATCAACAAGGACACCTAGTGCCCAATAACCCCTTGCCCTTGTCCACACCTGCATCTAAAAATATAAACAACGAGAGGGGTAAGCTAATGCTTAGTGAGTGCAACAATTATACATTTACATATACAACCTACTTACTTGCCATCACTTACACATTTACCGCATACATGCTAGCAATATAAATAATCATACTATCTCAAGTATATTACCAAACCTTCCACCAAACGAGCTAGCATAACAATAGCATATAGTTTAAATAATATAATATGCCACAATCCACAAACAACCATGGTTAACCAATCGAACGAGGGAACGGTGTTTAAAGACCGTCGGAGTTTATAACAACCATTAGTGCACTTAACACCTCGTACATTAACCCCACGGGTGGCATCTTAACACTTCGATACTTCACCCCGAGTGGCATCTTAACACCTCGATGCTTCACCCATCTATTCTACGGAGTGGTGCCTTAACACCTCGACACTTCACCCCTAGGTGGCATCTTAACACCTCGATGCTTCACCCGTCACGTGAGAAGTGGTGTCTTAACACCTCGACACTTCACAACTCATACTACACAAATAAATACATCATATATGCACACATATAATTATTCCACTCACCTTAGCACTTCGGTGATGATTATGCACTTCCGAGCTTCAAAGCAAAGTACCTAATACATAAGTACACATTCAATTACACAACTAGTGGAATTAACCACATTACACCTACTTGAGCATTTAATGACCCAACTCGCATTAAATGACTCAAACACACCACAACCGCCCCTTTAATGGCCAAGACTCGACTTTAATCACTAAAGCTAGTGAATTAAAGTCTAGTAACTTCAACTAGCACCAACTTTGGGTAATTCATACCCAATTCACCCAAACTAGGTCAACATTACTCTTTTTGACCCATTTTAACTCTTACACTACCAAACTTGTCAAACATGACCTATTTACCATTTCAACAACATTTTACAAGTGTTCAATGCTTGACAACACCATTAACACTTACAAATCCTATTTTCATTAGACCAAAACCTAGCTTGTGGCTATTAGGGTTTCATTACAACAACATAACCCAAATTATCCTATTTTACCCTCAAATGGGTCAAACAAGTCTCTAGTAACCAAAACCCTAGCCATTAACCAATTAAAACTCAAAACTTAGAGTTAGAACTTACCGAGACTATCAACGCGTAGCTAGAGATACAAGGAACAACTTTAATTCTTGCTCCAAAGATCAACCCTCAATCCTTCACTCTCAAATCTCACTTTTAATCTAAATGGGTGTTGAGTTTTTGGGAGAGAAAATGAAAGAAATTGAAAAAGGAAAAGAATTAAATGAACTAGTGGATGAGATTTAATGATCCCATCAGACTTACACGTCAAATTACCAATTTTCCCCTTAAAGTCATTTAATTTGCGCTAAAACCAGATTCTGTCCAGCAGGACTGCCGCGGGGCGGCCCATTTGTCGCGGCACGACATTCAACATGAAAATTGACCCTTCTTAACTCAACTTCTGTTCCTGGTTTGCTTGCTTTGCCGTGGCGCGGACCAGATTGTCGCAGCGCGGCCTAAGGCTGGAACTGGACTCTTCGACCAACTTAACCAAATTTCTACTTTATTCAACTTGTACATTCCAAACCCGCATCCTATATTCACCTAGCCTTCCACAACAGTCTAACAAGACTAAACGCTATCAAACCCCACATATAGACTTACATATGCACACATTATCAAGTATACATATATATCTATCTACACTTATATTCATACATTTATGCATAAGCTAACGAATTATAAACGTACAAATGATTAAGTATGTACCTTTCAATACGTACGGGAAAAACGGGATGTTACAACTCTCCCCCACTTGAATCGGAGCGCGTCCTCGTGATCCAAGCCGCATGACAAGCCGGGAGATAAACCAAACCAAACTCTTTGGATTCCCATGTAAACTCGGAACCCTTTCGATGTCGCCATTGCACCTTGAAAGTCCTAAGTTCCTTGTTTCGCAACATCTTAACCTTCTCATCAAGGATTGCAACTGGTTCTTCCGCATACTCTAGCTTGTTATTTAACGTAATCTCATCTAAAGGCACCCAAGTCGAGTCATCCGCAAGGCACTTACGAAGATGGGAAACATGAAATGTGTTATGAATTCCCGCAAGTTCTTCGGGTAACTCTAGTCGATAAGCAACCTCACCAACACGTGCCAAAACCTTGAAAGGACCAATAAATCGTGGAGCTAACTTTCCTCGTTTCTGAAACCGGATAACACCCTTCCATGGAGAAACCTTAAGCATCACCATGTCACCTTCTTGAAACTCGATCGTTCTCCTACCTTTATCGGCATAAGACTTTTTTCGATCTTGCGCCGCTTTAAGTCGAGCCCGAATCATCTCAATTTTACTATTTGTCTCCAAAACCAAATCGGAGCTTCTGATTTCTCGTTGACCCACTTCTCCCCAACAAATGGGAGTTCGACACCTACGCCCATAGAGCATCTCATAAGGTGGCATTCCAATACTAGTGTGGTAACTATTGTTGTATGAGAATTCCACCAAGGGTAAGTGCTCATCCCAACTTCCACCAAAATCAATAATACACGCCCTTAACATATCCTCTAACGTTTGGTTCGTACGCTCAGTTTGACTGTCCGTTTGAGGATGATACGCCGTGCTCAATTTAAATTGAGTACCCATATCTTCATGAAACTTGTTCCAGAAGCGGGACGTAAAACGAGTATCCCGATCCGAAACAATAGATATAGGAACCCCATGTCTCAATATCACCTCCTTGATAAACAACTTGGATAAAGTCTCCGATGATATCTTTTCCCAAATGGGAAGAAACAAAGCACTTTTCGTCAATCGATCAACTATCACCCAAATCGTATCATATTGGGTTCTCGCCATCTTCGGTAACTTAGTGATAAAGTCCATGGTAATGTGCTCCCATTTCCATTTCGGGACTTCCAAGGGTTGTAACTTACCGTACGGCTTTTGGTGTTCGGCTTTAACGTGCAAACATGTGACGCATTGTTCAACATACTTAATCACATCACGTTTCATACCGGGCCACCAATAATCTTTCTTCAAATCATAGTACATCTTTGTTGCACCCGGATGAATGGAATACCTTGACTTATGTGATTCATCTAGTAGAACTTGTCGGTTACCACCCATCTTAGGTACCCACACTCTTCCTTGAAATGACAACAAACCACGCGAGCCCATAGTAATGAACTCCGTTTTCCCCACAATCCGCTCTTCATGCTTGTTGTGAACATACGCTTCTATTTGAATCTCACCAAGCTTTACAAGGAAATCGTTAGTAATAATCATGCGTAATGACCCTACTCGTATCGCCGGATGTTGACTCTTTCGACTCAACGCATCCGCGACCATGTTCGCCTTTCCCGGATGGTAAAGTATCTCACAATCATAATCCTTTACCACATCCATCCACCTACGTTGATGATAATTTAAATCTCGTTGAGTAACGAGATGTTTCAAACTCTTATGGTCCGAATAAATTGTACACTTGACACCATACAAGTATTGGCACCAAATTTTCAACGCATGAACCACCACCGCCAATTCAAGATCGTGAGTCGGGTATCTCTTTTCGTGTTCCTTTAATTGTCGAGAGGCGTAAGCAATGACTTTACCTCTTTGCATCAAAACACACCCGAGCAAAGAAGCATCACAATAAACCGTCATGTCTTCTACCCCTTCCGGCAACACTAACACCGGAGCTTGACATAATTTCTCTTTTAACAATTGAAACGCGATTTTTTGCTCGTTCTCCCAATCGAAACTTACGTTCTTCCTCGTCAATTTAGTCAAAGGAGAAGCAATCTTAGAAAAGTCTTGGATGAACCGACGATAATAACCGGCCAATCCGAGAAAACTTCGGATTTCCGTAGGCGTAGTCGGTCGTCCCCAACTCTTCACCGTTTCTATCTTCCCCGAGTCTACTTGAATGCCTTCTTGATTCACAATATGGCCAAGGAATTGAACTTCCCTTAGCCAAAATTCACATTTGGAGAATTTTGCATACAACTTCTCCTTCCACAATATCTTCAACACTTCACGCAAATGGTGCTCATGTTCCTTCATACTCTTAGAATAAACAAGTATGTCGTCGATGAACACAATTACCGACTTGTCCAACTTAGGTTGGAACACCCGGTTCATAAGATCCATGAATGCCACCGGTGCATTCGTAAGACCAAAAGGCATAACCACAAACTCATAATGCCCGTAACGCGTTCGAAAAGCCGTTTTCTCTATATCTTCCTCACGAACCCGCACTTGATGATAGCCGGACCGTAAGTCAATCTTAGAAAAATACGTTGCACCTTGGAGTTGGTCAAATAAATCGTCAATCCTAGGTAATGGATAGCGATTCTTGATCGTCACTTTGTTCAACTCCCGATAATCGATGCACATCCGCATACTTCCATCTTTCTTTTTCACAAACAAGACCGGAGCACCCCATGGCGAGGAGCTCAGTTGAATGAAACCCTTTTCAAGCAACTCTTGGGTTTGATTTAACAACTCTTGCATTTTCGTCGGCGCTAAATGATAAGGAGTTTTAGCAATGGGAGTAGCTCCCGGAACCAACTCAATGCGAAATTCTACTTGTCTTTCCGCCGGAACACCCGGTAACTCATCCGAAAAAACATCTTCAAATTCATTAACCACCGAAATTTCACGAATGGGTGGTGGCTCATCACGATTATCAACTACATGGGCAAGATAACATATACCACCACTCTTGAGAAAACGTCACGCCCGTGCATAAGTGCATAATGGTACGAATCTTCTTCGTTTGTCGCCATGAATAATCAACTCTCCCCCACTTGGGGTCTTGACACGAATGAACTTATCATGGCATGCAATTTCGGCTCTATAACGGTCGAGCCAATCTATACCAACAACAATATCAAACTCACCCAAAGTCATCGGAATGAGATCGATTTTAAACGTTTCGGTACCAAACACAACATTACAATCTTTACACACATCAACCCCTAGCACCGTCTTACCATCCGCTATTTCAACTTCTACCGGATGACTTAACTTAGCTAGCGGTTTTTTAATCTTAGACACAAATCGGGGCGACACAAAAGACAAATTAGCACCGCTATCAAATAATATCTTTGCCGGATTAGAGTTAACCATGAAAGTACCTGAGACAACTTCATTGGAATGCTTGGCCTCATCATTGGTCATCAAATAATTTTGCCCCTTAGCCGTGCCCGCCGCCTTCTCTAACCTCCTAACATGATCACCCCGCAAGTCGGGACACTCCGGCTTCTTATGCCCTTCTTTACCGCAATTAAAACAAGTGAGCTTGGTTGTGGATGATTGTTTTGGGCACTCACGAGCCATGTGCCCCCTTTGCCCACAATTGTAGCAAGCATAAGTAAAATCACCGAAAGCACCCTTCTTAACACTACCAACACTCTCAGAGCCCTTCTTGTGCTTCTTGTTAGAAAAGTTCGAATGACTAATAGCTTCAAACTTCTTTTTGCCGAAGGTAAAGCCACTCTTTCTCAAGATGAGCGACTCAAACCCTTTGGCCATATCAAACAACTCATCAAAACTCTTCACCACGTTCACACTAATCTTTTCTTGATAATTGTCATTCAAGATTCGGTAAAAGTCTTCCTTCAACATCTTATCATTCCCGACATACTCCGGGCAAAATTGAGTTTTTGACAAGTAAACGGATTTAAGAATATTCAAATCCATCGACCCTTGCCTCAAGGAACGCAACTCGTCATTAAGCCTAGTAAGATCGGCCGAAGTTCGGTACTCTTGGAAGAACTCCGTTTTGAACTCATCCCTAGTAAAATCCATGCATTGTTCCTCGCCATAAACTTGGATTTTGGCATCCCACCATAGCTTTGCATCACCTCTTAGCATGCTACAACCATACCTTGTCTTTTTATCAATCGGGCATTCACAAGTTCGAAAGGCCCCCTCCATATCGGAGATCCACCGGGCACTCTTTAACGGGTCTCTTTCGCCCTCAAAAATAGATGGTTGAGCATCTTTGAAATTCTTAAAGAAAAAGTCGCGTCTTCCCATATTATCATCATGAAGAACGGCCTTGACTTGCTCTTTGACTACATTGACTAATTGCTCGTCAATCGAGTCTAGAAACATCTTCTTAATCTCCTCAAGATATTTCACCTTTTGACGTTTAAAGAGGGCCTCAACCTTGGCCGTGAATTCGGGTCCTCACTAGTGCCCCCATTTTCGGTGTCGTGTCCGTTTCTCATCTTCATTCTATAAAAAGGAAAAGATTAAACAACGAACGAAACAAAGGACATAACACGTATGCATATACGTATACCCCACACTACTCCATCTTACTCGACAATCGTCGTACATTACTTGTTTGACACGATTTGCACTCGTAACAATGGTAGCTAATCATTGTTACGCTAGCACGTCGCATTAACTTGCTAGTACAACGTCCATCTTGCTTGATGATTGCTAAACACAACACAAATCAATTAGCACGAGGTTAGTTCACATAACTAAAGCACTAACAAATCCCGATTAGACCCAAAGTCCTACAAGTCCCGCATAAAAGCGCATGCACAATAAAGTCTAAGTCTAGGCACCTATCTCAAGTCGCCTAAATCCCTTAGACCATGCTCTGATACCACTTGAAACAACCCAACCCGTACTCCGAACGATAATTTTTTTTTTAAAATGATGCACATTTACGCGCCAATTAAATATGTAAACCATTCCACACGTTTCGTTAAAAACATACTACGAGTTTAATGTTTACAAAAGGGCACGAAGGCCATTAATGAATGTGATACAAGTTTGACCAACTACAAATGACAGTTTATAATCCAAACAACCCCTTGAGCATGGTTTGGGACTAAACTACCCAAAACGTAGGTCAACTTCCAAAAGCTTCATCATAACATCAACAAGGACACCTAGTGCCCAATAACCCCTTGCCCTTGTCCACACCTGCATCTAAAAAGATAAACAACGAGAGGGGTAAGCTAATGCTTAGTGAGTGCAACAATTATACATTTACATATACAACCTACTTACTTGCCATCACTTACACATTTACCGCATACATGCTAGCAATATAAATAATCATACTATCTCAAGTATATTACCAAACCTTCCACCAAACGAGCTAGCATAACAATAGCATATAGTTTAAACAATATAATATGCTACAATCCACACACAACCATGGTTAACCAATCGAATGAGGGAACGGTGTTTAAAGACCGTCGGAGTTCATAACAACCATTAGTGCACTTAACACCTCGTACACTAACCCCACGGGTGGCATCTTAACACTTCGATACTTCACCCTGAGTGGCATCTTAACACCTCGATGCTTCACCCATCTATTCTACGGAGTGGTGCCTTAACACCTCGACACTTCACCCCTAGGTGGCATCTTAACACCTCGATGCTTCACCCGTCACGTGAGAAGTGGTGTCTTAACACCTCGACACTTCACAACTCATACTACACAAATAAATACATCATATATGCACGCATATAATTATTCCACTCACCTTAGCACTTCGGTGATGATTATGCACTTCTGAGCTTCAAAGCAAAGTACCTAATACATAAGTACACATTCAATTACACAACTAGTGGAATTAACCACATTACACCTACTTGAGCATTTAATGACCCAACTCGCATTAAATGACTCAAACACACCACAACCGCCCCTTTAATGGCCAAGACTCGACTTTAATCACTAAAGCTAGTGAATTAAAGTATAGTAACTTCAACTAGCACCAACTTTGGGTAATTCATACCCAATTCACCCAAACTAGGTCAACATTACTCTTTTTGACCCATTTTAACTCTTACACTACCAAACTTGTCAAACATGACCTATTTACCATTTCAACAACATTTTACAAGTGTTCAATGCTTGACAACACCATTAACACTTACAAATCCTATTTTCATTAGACCAAAACCTAGCTTGTGGCTATTAGAGTTTCATTACAACAACATAACACAAATTCACCCATTTTACCCTCAAATGGGTCAAACAAGTCTCTAGTAACCAAAACCCTAGCCATTAACCAATTAAAACTCAAAACTTAGAGTTAGAACTTACCGAGACTATCAACGCGTAGCTAGAGATACAAGGAACAACTTTAATTCTTGCTCCAAAGATCAACCCTCAATCCTTCACTCTCAAATCCCACTTTTAATCTAAATGGGTGTTGAGTTTTTGGGAGAGAAAATGAAAGAAATTGAAAAAGGGAAAGAATTAAATGAACTAGTGGATGAGATTTAATGCTCCCATCAGACTTACACGTCAAATTACCAATTTGCCCCTTAAAGTCATTTAATTTGAGCTAAAACCGGATTCTGTCCAGCAGGACTGCCGCGGCGCGGCCCATTTGTCGCGGCGCGACATTTAACATAAAAATTGACCCTTCTTAACTCAACTTCTGTTCCTGGTTTGTTTACTTTGCCGCGGCGCGGACCAGATTGTCGCGGCATGGCCTAAGGCTGGAACTGGACTCTTCGACCAACTTAACCAAATTTCTACTTTATTCAACTTGTACATTCCAAACCCGCATCCTATATTCACCTAGCCTTCCACAACAGTCTAACAAGACTAAACGCTATCAAACCCCACATATAGACTTACATATGCACACATTATCAAGTATACATATATATCTATCTACACTTATATTCATACATTTACGCATAAGCTAACGAATTATAAACGTACAAATGATTAAGTATGTACCTTTCAATACGTACGGGAAAAACGGGATGTTACATCACATCCCACAAACATGCTAGCAATATAATATTAGCATACGGACTCCAAGTATAAAGCTAATAACCTTCATTACCGCAACTAGCATAAACAATAGCATATACTCCAAAATATAATATGCTACACTACAATACATACACAAACTATATGGTTAGCCATACTCGCGTCATGGTGCTACCGGCTCCGTGGTTCACACCATACGTAATACTATGACGCTACCGGCTCCTTGGTTCACGTCACTACGAATTTGAGTCATACTTTTTTATAGTGCTACCGGCTCCTTGGTTTACACTTCGGTGTTACCGGCTCCGTGGATCACACCTCATTTTATAGTGCTATCGGCTCCATTGGTTCACACTTTGATGTTACCGGCTCCGTGGTTCACATCACAACACATGTACCATGATACCACCGGCTCCGTGGTTCACATCATAGCACACTCGCACACACTATGGCACTTCCAGCTTCGTGGATCATGCCATAGCATACAAATAAATATACTACATACATACATGCATAAATATCCCACTCACCTTAACGCCTAGGTGATGATTACGCAAATTCGCAAGCTTCAAGGTGAAGTACCTAATACATTAAGTACACATTCAATACACCAACTCGTTGGACTAAACACCAACAATTAGCTCATGTGCATTTAATGACCCGTTTGCAATAAATGACCCATTTACACCAAAACCGCTCATTTAAGGTCAAGACTTGTCATAAATCACTAAAAGCTAGTGATTAAAGTCCCACAAAACCAACTAACAACTTAGGGTATTTCATACCCATCTTACCCAACTAGGTCAACCATTACTCATTTGACCCATTTTAACATTTAGACTCACAATTTGGTCAAACTTGAACCCATTAATAACCTTTCACTAACACACAAGTGTACTAGTGTTTTAACAACACAATTAACACTTACAAACACCAAACCCATGACCAAACCCAAGATTTTAAGCCTTAGGGTTTCCATACACCAATTTAACCCAAATTCACCCATTTAACCCCCAAATGGGTCTTACAGTTCTCAAATGAACAAACCCTAGCCATAAATCAAGTTAAACTCAAAACACAGAGTTAAGACTTACCAACACTATCAAGACGTAGCTAGAGACGTAGGGAACAACTTTAAAACTTGGGCTCGGGCGAGATTGTAAAAACATGTCCTAATCCATAAGAATGAATACAATAACATATGATTACATTGCGAGGTATTTGACCTCTATATGATACATTTTACAAACATTGCATTCGTTTTAAAAGACAAGCTTTCATTTCATTGAAAGTTGACAGGCATGCATACCACTTCATAATATCCAACTATAAATGATCAAATCTATCATTTACTTAATCTTAATCTTTACTGAACTCAACGACTTGAATGCAACGTCTTTTGAAATATGCCATGAATGATTCCAAGTAATATCTTTAAAATGAGCAAATGCACAGCGGAAGATTTCTTTCAATCCTGAGAATAAACATGCTTTAAAGTGTCAACCAAAAGGTTGGTGAGTTCATTAGTTTATCATAATTGATCATTTTCATCATTTTAATAGACCACAAGATATCATATATTGACACGCGTAACTCGTGAATTAAAATTCATTCATATGGTGAACACCTGGTAACCGACCTTAACAGGATGCATATAGAATATTCCCATCATTCCGGGACTCTCATCGGACATGATAAATCGAAGTACTAAAGCATCTGAAACTCGGATGAGGCTTGTTGGGCCAAATAGATCTATCTTTAGGATTCGAGTCAATTGGTGGCAATTATCATAAACACCAATTCTTAGGCTACCAAGCTAAAAAGGGGCATATGCGGTTCGATAATCCAACCATAGAATGTAGTTTCGATCACTTGTGTCTATTTCGTAAAGCATTTATAAAAGCAGCGCATGTATTCTCAGTCCCAAAAATATATATTGCAAAAGCATATAAAAAGGGATCAAATGAAACTCACAATACTCTATTTCGTAGTAAAAATACATATGACGTCATTGAACAAGTGCAAGGATGGCCTCGGATTCACGAACCTATATTAAGTATATATATATATTTATATGTTGGTCAATATCTGTCTAACAATTTAGGTCAAGTCATAGTGTACCACAATCCTAATGCTCGAGACTAATATGCAAAAGTCAACAAAAGTTATCTTGACCAAAATGATTTTCACAATTTAAACATGATTATTACTTAGTTTAAATATAGTCGTTTTATATTTCTTTTTAAATATTTTTAACAGACTTAGTAAATAATATAATTCATTTATTAATAAAATTTTTATATTAAAATTTATATAAAAAAAATATACTTTTATATATCTTAAGTAATAAAATTTATAAAGTTCATTTAATATTATAAAAATAATATGATATGTATTATTAATGTAATTATGTTACACATAGTAAAATATGTTTGTGTCACATATTTATTTGATAAAATAATATCGATAATAATAATAGTAAGTAAAAGTTGTATTATTTTGTAATAATAATTATTATTATTCTACTAATAATAATAACAATATTTATATTTACTAAAAATGATATTATGATAAAATTATAATTCTTATTAATAATAATAATGAAATTTTATATTAACAATGATATTCCTATTAAAAATAATAATTTTTGTAAAAATGATAGTTTTAATATTAATAATACTTTTAATGATAAACAAAAAAATAATTAAAACGATATTTTTATCTAAATCAAAATCTTTCAAATTTTAATTTCATTATGATACATATACTCATTATTTCCTAATCAATTTGTTAATAGCTTTTAGTCGTCTTTTATATCGCGTTCATAATAATGATAATAATAGTAATCATAATAATTAGATGTTACTAATATTAGTTTTAATTATAATAATACCAATAATAATAAATATTATGATAATATTAATGATAATAATTAATAATAATAATAATAATAATAATAATAATAATAATAATAATAATAATAATAACAATTTTTAAATAATGATACATATATTAATAATGATAATATTAATAATAATAATAATAATAATATTAGGTAATAATAATAACGACGATAATAACAACGATAGTAATAATATTAATTTTAACAATAATACTAAAATTCAATTGACTATAACTTCTAATCCGTTCATCGAAACCATTCGATATCTAAATGAAAAGTTCTTAATTTTTCGCTAGCTTTCCAACGACATGCATATCATATACCTTATCTCAACCGCATATGTAACTAATTCAGGATTCAACATAACCTATCTAACGACAATAACAAACGTACAAGCATGCATAATCCTATATACTCGAGCACTAGTCAGGGATACACTAATAATATATAAAAGTTAAGTTATGAGTGCTCACGTATCAATATTGAGATTCAATATTGCAGGAAAGGTACGTAGACGCAACAGAGATGATAATCACTAGTTTGACCTCGCGAGCATACCCTCGAACATTACCCATCACCTCCATAGCTATAACCCATAATTTCCTTAGCCCTAACCCACTCGAAAAACCATTTTGAAATCGCTCCTACGTACCCTCGTCGTAGTATTTTATGTATACATAATAATAATAATAATAATAATAATAATATCATTAGTAATAATATTAATATTAGTAATAATAATAATATAAATATCATAAATATTACGGAGTATTACGGAGTATTATAGACAGAGAGATAGATATAATATGTGTGTGTGTGTGTGCAGAAATGAAAACGTTCGACTTATAAAGACTTGGCACCCCATACATCACCATGCGATTGCATGGGTTCAAAGGAGGTTGGCCATGCGATCGGATGGCCTAGTTTTCCAGCTCATATGCAAGACTAAAAGGGCTGCCGACACTCGTATATATTTATTTAATATATATTTATTTATTTTATATAATTAATTATATATTATATTATATTTACGTGCATCGTTAATTTGTAATTTTCATCCATAAGTCTCGTACGTTGTCACTCGACTAGTGTCACGGTTTCGGTTTCTCGAGGTCATGTTCGTACGTTTAGAAAACTAATATTTTACGTTACGCGACGTGTACCTTTAACAATAATTAGACTTACTCTTCGATAAATTATTTTGTAATAAATGTAACTTTGTAAAATTGAGCGTTGTGGTCATTTGCTTCTATAAAACAGTGGCTCGTTATTTATCAAAATATATTATTTTAAATAAGGATATTTTATGACTAAGTTAATATATATATATATATATATATATATATATATATATATATATATATATATATATATATATATATATATATTTAGAATTGTAAATTTATATGTAATATATATGTTGGAAATATTTATCTAATGATATAATATTTAGTCTTTCAAAACTAATTATATTTCAAAGTTCGTTTTAAATTTCGTTTAGAAAATATAATAATACGTATCGTTTATACTTTAAACTTAAATAGATGCAATTCATTTATGCACTAACGTTTTAAATATCAATCGCATCACTAAGTGAGTGTTACTATCGTGTACTTAATTAATTTGAATATATATATATATATATATATATATATATATATATATATATATATATATATATATATATATATATATATATATATATATAATGAACATGTTTTAAATACAAGTTGCAACTTTTCAATCAATATTCCAGCTTTCATTTATTTAATCAAAGACATTTTAAATAATCAAGTTCTATTATATCGAAAAGCGTTTTCGTACATTTGAAAATAGATCAATCGAGTATTATGAAATTCAATCTTCCACTAACTTTTGTCTAACTCTCGAAACTTGACAATTTGTTCTTACTTGAAAATCACTTTATCATTTTCCGAATATTGTTAAAATGGGATGATTTATTAAATCAATGTGGACCTCTCTAACTCGTAATCATAATTCAATATATCTGATAATTCAATCATTTGATATTACCTTTTAATTCCGTTGATAATTATTTTAAATAAATTTTGAAACAATACGTCTAATACTTTGTTAACGTTTTCAAGTTATAAAATAGATTTCCTAATATATTTTAATGCCAATCAAACCGTTTAATGTTTTGTTAATATCTCAATTTAATAATCACACATATGTATATATTCATACATATCTATTTACACAATATTTGTTCGTGAATCGTCAAGAGCAGTCGAAGGGTAATTGATTACATGAACACAGTTCACAGTTTTTGAGATTTCAACATTACAAACTTTGCTTATATTGTCGGAAACATATAAAGATCAAGTTTAAATTTGTTTGGAAATTTTCGAGTTGTCACAGTACCTACCCGTTAAAGAAATTTCGTCCTGAAATTTGATTAGGATGGTCATGACTGACAATAAGTATATTTTCATGACTCATACGAGTTGCAAATTAGAGTTTTATCATCATTTAGTAATATGGATAAAACAATTTGTTTAGGTGAAGAGACAAGTAAAGTTATCGCAAAAGAGGGAAATGATAAGATAAAGTTTCGTCATATCTTTTGAAGTAGATAGGGTTGAAAATTGTCAATACAGTGATACTATCGCGTTTCGCGCCTCCCCGTCGCGTTACGCGACACCCAATACGCGACACCCCTTATTCAAACGCGATAATTTGGACAGGAGGCTGGTTTTTGAAGTTGTCGCGTCCCAAACACTTACATCGCGTATCGGGATGGCCCAGAACGTGGTATATCACCTTTAAACGCGACAAAAGGCCTGATCGCTCAATCTTTAACATTTAAACTATATACAATCGATCGTGGTTAAGATATTAAACATTCACGAGATTAAGTACGCACCTTAAATCATATACGAGGAAAACGGGGTGTTACACTACGGTCCTTTCTATCAAACGAAGCCATAAACTTAGCCTTTGTCTTGACTCAACGAATGGGAAATCTTCATAACCTTCCTAACCATCCACTTCCCTATTCTATTCATCTCAATCGCATCTTTCGACACTTAGGTATGATAACTCCCCTAGAAGTTCCTCACTCCGTGTCAACCACTCCGCTTACATTTTGGATTGCCACCCCTATCACCATTCTCTCATCCGACTCCGAGGACTCCAAAATCTCGGATGCCGTCAGCACCAATTCCAATTACCTTTAAAATGTTGGTTAGGATTATCTTAAGGGCGGATAGTTATGTAAAACTAGTTTATGATTAAGACTTATGCTTATGGTGTGTAATGTGTTATTTACTCTTATTATGACTTATGTGTACTAATCCTCTTTTGTCTATGAGTCTTATATTGCACATTTCACGGGGGAGCTATATCATCAACCGATATGTAACATTCAAGGGGGAGCATTACTCTAGGGCGCGCTTAGTTCCAAGGGGAGCTAACCTTTTTGCTTCGACAAAAGGGGAAGAAAGTGTATGGTAAGTGATGTTAACACATGTGTTGTATTATACGCTTAAGCACACTTACATAGGTTTGTCATCATCAAAAGGGGGAGAATATTGGTTAGTGATTCAATATTAATATTCAAATGTTAGCCACTTTATTTTGATGATGACACCCAGTCTTATATGCTTAAACAACGTATAGAACAACACAAGTTCATAAGCCTACACAATCTCTAGCAAATGACCAATACACAAAACCGTAAAGTCAAAAGAGTCATTTTAAAAAATACTGAAAAAGCACGGTTAGGACCACGGTCGACCGCATGTCTGACCGTGGGATGCCCTGTACCTTGATTTCACGAAACAAGGTACACGGTCGACTCCACGGTCAGCCATGGGTCGATCGCAGTTTCTCCTATCTGAATTTTTGATTGAAAAATGTTTGACTACTTCGGGGCATCTATAATTTACAAAACATATTTAAACATACTTAGAATAGTTGCCTCCTTCATATTCAAATGAGTTTTGGTCACTAAAACACTAATCTTGGTTAATCACACTTAATGACTCCTTAATGACACTTTTAGCTTATGATTAATGTTAAACACACAAGTATGGCTAAAAGTTATTTTTCAAAGGGTATCTTTTTAAATCTCAATTAAAAGTAATGAAACATTTTAAGATGGTCATTAAGTCCCAATTAAAGAGATGCTCTCCACTTGATTAACCATTAAGCATCAATTACATGCTTAATAAGAGTTTAGTGTAAACTCCCAAAAGTCTTCATATAAAAAAAGTTAGTCTATTTTGGAAGATTTCAAGTAGCCAATGAGTGCATATACTTGTAAGACTAATGTTGACAAAAGGTTTGAAGACTTGTGACTTGAAGTTTGGAAGCTTGTGGTTGTCATGGGATCAAAATTCTACATTTTCCTTAAAGGAAAATCAATGACACACGTCTAGTACAATGTGATTTTCCTCTTTTAAGCTAAGGTCAACCTCAAAGAATACATCCAAGACAAAAGGGGTAATGCAGGTCTTTTTAGATGTTTTTAGCATCTAATTACAGCCATCCAATAAGAGAAAATGACAAAATTAAAGATCTCAAATGGCTACAAATTTAGAAGTCAGAGACTTGCACGGTCGACCCACGGTCGTTCGTGAGGTGAGCCGCAGTTGTCCGGGTTTTATTTTCTCTTGCCTATAAAAGCCAAACCTTGGAGCACTTGAAGACTCACCTCTTACACTTACATTTCCATACATTTACTGATATCATTCAAATATTATTGTAATCTATTTAGAGTGATTCAAGCAAGAGTAATTTTAAACTTAGTTGTGAGTTTACTTGTAAACTATCTTCTTAAAGGGTCTAGAAGATAGGTAAGGATTTCACTTAGTGGAAGCATTTGGATCTTGTGGTAAGAGAATTTGGTGATTGTGAATTCTTCAAAGGGATGTAAGGGTCCATAAGTTGCGGCTTATCGAGGAGCTAGTGTTGTATCCGGGCACTTCACCGAGTTTGAAGCATCATTGTGAAACTACATCTCTTTAGAATTGTGGAGTGGATTAAGGAAGATTAGTTAACATCTTCCCGAACCACTATAAATCTTCGTGTTTGTTCTCTTATCCCTTATCTTTATATTTATTATACTTGTGACAAACTAATCAAATCACACTATAGTAATCTCAAGTTCTAAATCGGAAAAAGTTTTAAAAAATCACACTAAGTAACTATTCACCCCCTCTAGTTACTTACAGACCCGTTCACCAATCGATCCGCAATCTTGCAATATTTATCTACTTCAAGATGAAATAAACGCGGGTATTTTTATTTCAATGTCATACCATTGCGCAGTTTATCTAACCAAAACTTTATAGATTTCCCATCTCCAACCCGTAATCGCAAAACATCAGTGGGTAACAATTGCTTTTCAAAACATGATTTAAAGGAAACAAGAATGTTTGTCCAAACACTTGAAATATTGCTAGTATCACTTATACCTGCCCCAGGGCCATGAATAGCGCACATGACCCTTGCCCACAACTCGTTCGGGTTCGATCACAATCTCCATAACCATTTACAAAGTAGCATTTGGTTGAAGGCCCGTAAGCTCCTAATATTTAAATCCCCTTTGTCAAAAGAAGACATGGTTTGATCCCAACTTACCCAATGCATTCTTCAATTATTCTCCGTATTACCCAAAAAAAGAGGCTCAAACTATAACAACCCTCACTTTTCCCCTCTGAATTTACCAAGTTATCCTTAGGGTTTCAATGTCATATTCTGTGCATCATCATTAGGGTTGTTATCCATTTCGACAAACGAACATTTATACTTTCATTAAATGATCGTAATTATTATAAAACCCTAATATGATATAAAACCCTAAACCTAACCTTACCTATTAATTACAAAACCCTAATACCATTTAATATTAAATAATAAACCCTAACCCTAGTACTTAATAAATAATATAAACTATATATATTAATACTTAAAAGTGACATGTAATAAACTATACAAATTAATACGTAAACAATTTGGAACCAAATAAAATTTATAAAAGTTAGGGACAAATAAATAAATAAAATGTATTTAAATAAAAGTAACCCTAATATTAATAATATTAATAAAAAATATATATATATAAAATACATAAAATACATAATAATAAATAAGAAATCGTATAAAAAAATAAATAAATCATAAGTATCACACATAAATCGGCTGTAGGCTTATTTTTAGGAAATCAAACTTGATCACTAAGTTTTGCTTAATCTAAGTTTAACTCAAATTCCAATCCTTGAATCTAAGAGCAATTAGGAAACCTAGCAATCTATAAAAGCCATCGTGATTTCCATGTTTAACTCACCACAAACAATCTGCAAATAAGTCGATTATTCTCCTGCATTCCCTCTAGTTTCAGTTGACTAAAAACCCCTCACCATCTGCTTTCTTGTCGACTAAAACAACCCCCAAAACCTGCTGCGTTTTCTTTTTATTTCCTGCTATTATTCAGCTCCTGATTTCGCCTGCGGTATCTACATTGTTGCTGCTATTACAACCCATCTGTGCAGCTCCTTAAACCCGTGTTCCTGCATTCGTAAATCACCACCAAGACAGCCCATCAATCGAACTTGTTGCTGTACTTTCCTTCTGGTTTGCTGCTGTTACTATCGAACTAGTTCAGACCCAAGAAAACTCCTTGTTTGGGTCGTTGTTGCTACTGCTATGTTGCTGTGGGTTCAGTCGAACCAGGTCAGACCCAAAAGACCTCTTTTTGGGTCGTGATCTTGCTGTTACTGCAGCTGCTTGGATTCTGTTTCTGTTTCGTACCATCTTCATCACCAATCTTTGATTTAAAGCTTGTTAAGGTATAACTAATAAACCCTAGTTCATTCCTACATTAAATCTATTAAGTTATAGTTGTAAGTATTATGATAAAAGTTTATGATTTTATGAGCTAACTAGTAAGTATGAATAAAACTTATGAATATGAGTATGTATGATTAAAAAGGTTAGGGTTAATGAATTTAAGTATGAATATGAAGTATGATATTGATGAAGTATTAAGATTAATAAAAAGATTAAGGTTATGAACAATTAGTAAATTTATGATTTTATGTAGGTGAAAAAGTTAAAAGGATAATTATAAGAGTATGGTTATGATCTTATGTAAGTAGGATAGAAGATTATTTAACTAGTTATGAATAATGATAAAGACTATGATCAAGTAATTGTTAATATGAAGATTATGATTTTATGTGTAAGAAGATGATAATGAATACGATTATAAGAATATGAAAATGACATAGGTGAAATAAAAGATTGATTATGAGTTGAACTAGTAAAGAATAACATGGATTGATTTTGATTAATATGACTAGGGTTAACGAACATGAATGGATAGAATGATAGAAAGTCATGATTTTATGTGAAAAGTAAAAGTATAATTAAAAGATGTATGATCATGATTATAGATTAATAAGACATTAGGTTAATTAATGTTAATGATATATGATTATAAGTATTGTGCATGAAAGAATAATGGTTAGTGATTAATAAACTAGTCATGAATGTGATTAATAAGATTAAAGATTGTAAAACTTAAAAGATTATGAATAAGTTAGATGATTAAAGAAAAAGGTTAAAAGTATCATAAAAGATTTTGATGATTATTATTAAAATTGTTAGATTAATAGTATTATAATTAGGTTTATGATAAAAGGTTATGATTATGGATTAGTAAAGTATTTATGATCATGGTGTACGTGCATGCATGCATGCATACGTACGTATGTGCATGTATACATTGTAGGTATATGTGTGTGTGTATATGTAAATATATACATACGTGTATATGTATATGTATTTATGTATGTATATGTACGTGAGTATGTATGAATAAATGTGCATTATGTAAGTTATATGCGATTAGTAAACATAATAATAAAAGTAATAAGTATATATATACGTATCATCTTACACTTATCTATAAGTAACACCTACACCTAGTACGTATATACCATATAGTTATGAATACATACATGAATAATAATGAATAAAGAATATATATATGTATGTATCACATAGGTGTATATTATCTATGTAACATCTAATGAGCAAGTATACATAATAGCTGATTTACTAGATACTAATACTACTATAACTTACACACCTAATTACATAGTAACACTAAAGTACACTAAGTATATTATCACTTATATAAATATAACTTTTCTCGAGAACAGTCACTGTTAATATAGTTTGCTATATTAATAAACAATCTATATGTCTATTAGACATTAACTAATCGAACATAATATCTCTAGGTTGAGATCTCCGTGTTCAACACTCCGATCATATAACCTGCGTGGAATATCTATCTGCTATTAAGGTGAGCTTCATAGCCCCACTTTTTAACTTTCTTTATATACTTATTTTAAACTTTTGGGGTGAGACACATGCTTGCTTTCAAACTATTTTACGCTTAGACACAAGTACCCGCAAACTGTTTAACTGTGCTGACATGCTTTGATTCATGCTAAATCCCTACCATGATATCGTTAATTACTAGAATTTGGTAAGCTTAGTTATTGTGAATAGCGCTATTGAGAGTGACGTCTCTAACCATTTGACCGTTGGTCTTTGGTTACATAATAATGATTACGACACTGACAGTTCAAGGTGTCAAGGGGTAACTTTGTTCACGTTTCAATATCATAACTTCAGCATTTACTTTTGATAACTAAATCTTTTGGTCTAAAACTATATATATTAAACCTATGTTGTTCACTCAACCTTTTTGGTTGACACTTTTAGCATGTTTTGTCTCAGGTCAAGATTGCTAAAGATTATTTGCTATTTGGACTTTGCTGCTTTTGGAGTCCGCATTTATACATTCATATTATTGCATAAAAACTTTTAAGTTACAATCGTAATGACTTACTACTTTCCGTTGTTTTATATACATTAATTTATACTAAAAATGTCTCATATAGAGTCGTTCTCGTTTATACATACTTGTGTTATGATATTGTGAAGTCATATTTCCCCAGTCCTATATTTGGGGGTATGACAGAGTGGTATCAGAGCCAGGGTGTTATAGAGAACTAGGATTGCATTTTATGTGTGCCTTATGTGTTAGTTAGGTGCCTTAGCAATCTATAGGACTATAACCTTTTCTGTTTTAGTTCTAGTGCATTTTTCCCCTTACATTTTATTCGTGCTTTTGCGTCATCTTTAGAACCTACCTAATCATCTCTCTTTCTATTCATTTAGAATGTCTCGCAATAGCCCGATCATCATCTCTGACAACGAGTCCGATGGATCCTACTCCGAAAGATCTGTCCACACACCGGCTTATGGACCCGTTTTCCCGCCATTTTCACCAACTCACCCAAACTATGTCCATGCTAGTCCACCACACTACCCTCATTTGGAAGAATCCCACACTAATGATAACTATGATGGGGATGACGAAGAGGAAGAATTTGTGGGGGAGATGATTGAAGAAGAAGAAGTTGAGGGAGAATCCAAGTCCGAGTCCTCTGTTCAAGGCAATTACAACAATGGCATACCGCGAAGCCTTTCGACTATTAGTTCTCATCAAAGTTTCATAAGCTACCCACCTCCTACATACAAGAGTACTGAAAGACCTGGGTTCAGTAATATAGAAATGGTGAATGCTGATCTCATGAGCTACACCAACCGATTTCAAGAGTTTGCTCTCATGGCTACTCCCGAGTATCTAGGGATTCAATGCTACATCAATGGCTTGCCTAATGAAGTCCGAAGAGATGTTATCCTGGAGAACCCGGGCACCATACAAGAAGCTTCTTGCATGGCAAGCTATTTCATCGACAAACATAAGGAGAAAGAAGGTGCAAAAAGGAAAAGAGAAGGAATAGGGCAAGAAAATTCTAAAAGAAAATTTAACAAGTTGTATAAGGGAAAACGTCCTTATTGCAAGAGATGTGAGAAACATCATGAAGGATGGTGTAAGGCCAAGTGCACCAAGTGTAAGAAGGTGGGTCACGTAGCCAAGAATTATAGAGTTGTTATCCCATTAATCAAAACTCCAACAAATGCAACCGTTCCTACTTGCTATAACTGCGGAGGAGTAGGGCATTTTAAAAATTAATGTTCGGATAAGAGGCACAATGAAGAGGCACAATGATGAGGCACAATGAAGAGTTTTCGGAAGCCACTAGAGACATTTAAACTTTTCATTTTCATAGTGTTCTTTATGTCACCATTTAGTACTTTTACATTTTGGAAGATTTTGTTAAGTTTCTGTAATACTCTAGTTATTTTCTTTTAATGAATGATGTTATTTTCTTTTCTTTTATTTTCCATTAAATCATTCACCTCGATGAAGATGCATATTGACTAGATGACATAGTAGTAACCTTATGGAGTGATAAAAGTATGATTTAGAATAATATAATGACACTTGATCAACGTCATTATATTATGATAAGTCATACAGAAATCCTAATGGATCATGATGAGAATAAGATTTAATCAACCTTAGGACCACTGTGTACCATTACATACTCCTTATCACTATATTGTCAACTAAAAATATCAACCCTAGATATCATATATTCTTCACTTGTCAATTATCCACGCCCGGTGTTGTACCTATTGCATAGGTATCATACCAATTAGTTCCATTCGAAATGAAGAAATCATCCAGTCAACTCCAAGAACTTTTGGAGAAAGGTTTCATTCGTCTTAGCTTACCTCCGTAAGGAGCACCCGTTCTATTTGTCAAGAAGAAAGATGGCACGTTGAGAATGTGTATTGATTACCGAGAACTCAACAAGCTAACCATCAAAAACCGTTATCCATTCCTGCTTATTGATGACCTGTTTGACCAACAACAAGGATCAAGTATCTATTTGAAGATTGGCCTTAGGTCGGGTTATCATCAATTTAGAGTCAAAGAAACTGATGCTTCTAAGACTACTTTCCTAACTCGTTATAGACATTATGAGTTTCTTGTCATGTCTTTTGGTTTAACCAATACTCCTGCTGTATTCATGGATCTTATGAACCGTGTATGCAAACCTTATCTTGATAAATTCGTAACCGTTTTCATTGATGATATCTTAATCTATTCCAAGAGCGAGAAAGAACATGAGCAACATCTGCAATTGATTCTAGAGCTCTTAAAGAAGGAACAAACGTAAGCCAAATTTTTTCAAGTGTGAACTTTGGCTACGAATCGTACAATTCCTTGGACATGTAGTTAATAGTGAAGGAATACATGTCGATCTTATAAAAATCACCATTAAACAGAAATTTTTCAAGAACTAGACATGGAGGAAGTCCATAAGACTAGATATTCTAATCACCCAGTCTCTTTTAGCCGATATTTCATACAACATCAACTCTCATTCAAGTAGGTCCCCACTGTAATTAAGTGTAGACTTTGCTTTAACAAAACGTTGACCAAATGATAATTTTTAGTCAACACTTCCTGTTAAATAAAGTTCATACATTTCACATCTCGAATCTTAAAAAGTGTCTTGTTTACGATATACTCGTTATTCCCTTGAATGATCTTCACATTTATTTCACTTCATCGAAAAACCTAGACAAGTTCTGGATCATGAGGATAAACGTTTGAAACAAAGCTCTATTCCTGCTGTTAAAATCCATTGGAATTCACGAAGAGGCCCCGAGTATACCTGGGAATGTGAAGACCAGATGAAGCGGAAATATCCACATCTATTCTCATTCGCTGATGCATTCGAGAAGTCTTCCAGAAACGTCGGGACGAAGTTTAAATTTGTGACGACCCGGCAATTTCCGACCAAATTTAAACGTAATTCTTATATGATTCCGACACGATAAGCAAAGTCTGTAATGTTAAGTCTCAAAAACTTTGAACTATTTTTTTTTATATTCTATTGACCTTTGACCATCCTCGACGATTCACGAACAACTATATATAAATAGATACATATACATTAATTTGAAAATATTATTTAAGATAATATATGATCTAGTTGTTGAAAATAAATATGAAAAATAATATGCGATGTAATGAAAACTATTATTATAAATATATAGATATATATTTATATATATAAATATGTATATAAATATTACTTGTAAATATATAAATTATATTAAATTCAATGGATTAAGGATATATAATATATTTATTTAGTAGTTAAACTTGCTATTTAAAAGTCTTTATATATATAAAGAGAATATATTAAAAATAAATGATTTCGAGTCTAATTAGTAAACTTATTAAAATTATCAATTTCATGATTTGTAACATCCCACTATTTATGGTTATTATCAATACAATTATTAGTATTATCTCGATATAATTATTAATAAAATTATTAATTCTATTATTATTTATAGAATGGTTATTATTAATGTATTTTTGAATAATTACTTTTAAGGATAATATTACAGTGATTAAATAATGGAACATGTGTTGTATTGCTTGCCAACTGTAATCAATCTTTGAGTTTGTCCAAAATTTGTTATATATCAATTTCAGTCGTACGATTCTGATGAAAATAAAATCTGCTTTTACATAATTTATTCAATTGGAAATATTCTTGTCTACTAATAAAGCCAACGAATTGTTTATATCATTGATAACCTATTCCACTCACTTTATCATTATCAAATATGAAAACTGGTTATATCGATTGAACTATAAACATAAAAACCTTTTACAGCTCGTCACCACCATAACATCACCTTGAAATCACCCTCAAAGATGCTACAACTATATATATTTTTTTTTCTACAGCGTAACTGCTGTCTTTTGTTGTTGTTGTTGTTGTTGTTGTTGTGTGTTCTATCACAACCGTCATTCCTGCTACTACTTGCCTGCTGCTACTGTTCCGGTGAAGCCTCTTTTTACTACTACTCGTCACCTAAAAATCCCACCTACAACTGCTACATCGCTGTTTACTTAGGCTGCTGTTAACCGTCGCTAACCACCACCTAATAACTATCATCTTCGACCTTAAACCCACCTCAACAGCCACCATCACTGTATTCGTTGTTGCAGCCATGTTTCTGTTTTGCTGCCAGGTTAACACGCTTCTGTTCCTATTCGGTTCCTACTATTTTTTTCTGTTGCTAATCGAATTACTACTGCCTGTTGTGGAGCCAATAAACGAAAGAGAAGGTTAGATTAGGTACACACTTTATTGTTTTAGTCAACTTGGATATAGAATATAAACATATAAGTATTATTAAATTTACTAGTGGAACAAGTGACACTTCATGGCCGACACATGCTTTATACTTTTTTTTTTAATCACGTAACCAACAACAGAAGGAATCTTAATCGATTATTGAATGGGTTATCATGTTGGATTAACTAGCTTTTGGGTTTCAAGATCAAACCCATACATTTATATCTTATTTTAAGATAAATTATTACAACGAATGATGATGAACGATTATAATAAAGATGATGATCGAAATGATATACTGATGATGCCGTACATGATGATAGTGCTTATCGATGATGATAAGATGATGTAACATGATGGAGATGGGAATCCATGATGTTCATGAAGATGTGAATTAAATGGATTTTTGGTTAATGAAGAAGAAGTCAGACAAACGGGTTAAAAGGATTTAAAGGATGAATTAAAACAGAAATGTGACGGCAGTGCAATGGTCGAGTTTGGTGTTGGACGAACGAGGGGTCATGAGTTCGAAACCAGGGAGCTGTATATATATTTTTTATTACCTTGAGAGTGTTTTTCTGTTGGGCCAAATGAGGATAAATAATGGGCTGTTAGTTTTTGAAATAAGAAACCCAAAACATGGTTTATATAATTTAAGGTGTTAAGTTATAACAAAAATAACGAACCAGGGGAGTGGCTGGGTGGTGTTATGGGCGAGCGAGAAGTCGTGTGTTCGAGTCCTGTCGCGTGCAGTTTATATCTTTTTAATGCTACTAAGGTATTAAATGATATCTTAATTATTATTATCATTTATATTATAATTATTATTATTACTAATGTTATAAATATTAGTATTATTATCATTATTAATATCATTAATTCTATTAACATTATTATTATTATTATTATTATCACTTTTATCAATATAATTATATAATATCATTATTTTACTAACCGTAGTATTATCAAAATTAACAAATTCATAAACAAATGATCTTTATATAAAAGGTATATTTATTATACTTAACTTAACTATATTAATATTACTATATATAAAATAAAGATATAAAAATAAATAATGAAACATATGAATTATTAAAAATAACAATTATATCAATAAAAAAAAAATAAAGTTATTCGGTTACAAGAATATGTTTTTTTAATACGCATATGAATGTTATAGGTTCGTGAATCCGAGGCCAACCCTACTTTTGTTCAATGTCGTTATATGTATTTTTACTACAAAATACATTATGGTGAGTTTCATTTACCCTTTTTACTCTTTACGATTTTGGGCTGAGAATACATGCAAATGCTTTATTAACTGTTTTACAATATTTATATGTGTGAGTTTCATTCGCCCTTTTTACTCTTTACATTTTTATCCTGAGAATACATGCAAATGCTTTATTAACTGTTTTACAATATTTATATGCGTGAGTTCCATTATTCCCTTTTTAAATGCTTTTGCAATATATATTTTTGGGACTGAGAATACATGCGCTGCTTTTATAACTGTTTTACGGAATAGACACAAGTACTTAAAATTACATTCTATGGTTGGATTATTAAACCGAATATCGCCCTTTTTATTAAGTCTGGTAATCTAAGAATTAGGGAACAGACACCCTAATTGACGCGAACTCTAAAGATAGATCTATCGGGCTCAACAAGCCCCATCCAAAGTACCGGATGCTTTAGTACTTCGAAATTTATATCATGTCCGAAGGAGGATCCCGGAATGATGGGGATATTCTTATATGCATATTGTGAATGTCGGTTACCAGGTGTTCAATCCATATGAATGATATTTTTGTCTCTATGCATGGGACGTTTATTTATGAGAACTAGAAATGAAATTCTTGTGGTCTATTAAAATGATAGAAATGATTATTTATGTTAAACTAATGAACTCACCAACCTTTTGGTTGACACTTTTAAGCATGTTTATTCTCAGGTGTGAAAGAAACCTTCCGCTGTGCATTTTGCTCATTTTAAGGACAATACTTGGAGTCGATCATCGCTCTGGGATCAAAGGTTGATGACTTCGTCCGGATGGATTAGGACGGGTCTTCACAAAATTAACGGGGAGACAACCCTCACTTTTCCCCTCTGAATTTACCAAGTTGTCCTTAGGGTTTCAATGTCATATTCTGTGCATCATCATTAGGGTTGTTATCCATTTCGACAAACGAACATTTATACTTTCATTAAATGATCGTAATTATTATAAAACCCTAATATGATATAAAACCCTAAACCTAACCTTACCTATTAATTACAAAACCCTAATACCATTTAATATTAAATAATAAACCCTAACCCTAGTACTTAATAAATAATATATATATATATATATATATATATATATATATATATATATATATATATATATATATATATATATATATATATATATATAATACTTAAAAGTGACATGTAATAAACTATACAAATTAATACGTAAACAATTTGGAACTAAATAAAATTTATAAAAGTTAGGGATAAATAAATAAATAAAATGTATTTAAATAAAAGTAACCCTAATATTAATAATATTAATAAAAAAATATATATAAAATACATAAAATACATAATAATAAATAAGAAACCGTATAAAAAAAATAAAATAAATCATAAATATCACACATAAATCGGCTGTAGGCTTATTTTTAGGAAATCAAACTTGATCACTAAGTTTTGCTTAATCCTAGTTTAACTCTAATTCCAATCCTTGAATCCAAAAGCAATTAGGAAACCTAGCAATCTATAAAAGCCATCGTGATTTCCAAGTTTAACTCACCACAAACAATCTGCAAATAAGTCGATTATTCTCCTGCATTCCCTCTAGTTTCAGTCGACTAAAAACCCCTCACCATCTGCTTTCTTGTCGACTAAAACAACCCCCAAAACTTGCTGCATTTTCTTTTTGTTTTCTGCTATTATTCAGCTCCTGATTTCGCCTGCTGTATCTGCATTGTTGCTGCTGTTACAACCCATCTGTGCAGCTCCTTAAACCTGTGTTCCTGCATTTGTAAATCACCACCAAGACAGCCCATCAATCGAAATTGTTGCTGTACTTTCCTTCTGGTTTGCTGCTGTTACTGTCGAACTAGTTCAGACCCAAGAAAACTCCTTGTTTGGGTCGCTGTTGCTACTGCTGTGTTGCTGTGGGTTCAGTCGAACCAGGTCAGACCCAAAAGACCTCTTTTTGGGTCGTGATCTTGCTGTTGCTACAGCTGCTTGGATTCTGTTTCTGTTTCGTACCATCTTCATCACCAATCTTTGATTTAAAGCTTGTTAAGGTATAACTAATAAACCCTAGTTCATTTCTACATTAAATCTATTAAGTTATAGTTGTAAGTATTATGATAAAAGTTTATGATTTTATGAGGTAACTAGTAAGTATGAATAAAACTTATGAATATGAGTATGTATGATTAAAAAGGTTAGGGTTAATGAATTTAAGTATGAATATGAAGTATGATATTGATGAAGTATTAAGATTAATAAAAAGATTAAGGTTATGAACAATTAGTAAATTTATGATTTTATGTAGGTGAAAAAGTTAAAAGGATTGTTATAAGAGTATGGTTATGATCTTATGTAAGTAGGATAGAAGATTATTTAACTAGTTATGAATAATGATAAAGACTATGATCAAGTAATTGTTAATATGAAGATTATGATTTTATGTGTAAGAAGATGATAATGAATACGATTATAAGAATATGAAAATGACATAGGTGAAATAAAAGATTGATTATGAGTTGAACTAGTAAAGAATAACATGGATTGATTTTGATTAATATGACTAGGGTTAACGAACATGAATGGATAGAATGATAGAAAGTTATGATTTTATGTGAAAAGTAAAAGTATAATTAAAAGATGTATGATCATGATTATAGATTAATAAGACACTAGGTTAATTAATGTTAATGATATATGATTATAAGTATTGTGCATGAAAGAATAATGGTTAGTGATTAATAAACTAGTCATGAATGTTATTAATAAGATTAAAGATTGTAAAACTTAAAAGATTATGAATAAGTTAGATGATTAAAGAAAAAGGTTAAAAGTATCATAAAAGATTTTGATGATGATTATTAAGATTGTTAGATTAATAGTATTATAATTAGGTTTATGATAAAAGGTTATGATTATGGATTAGTAAAGTATTTATGATCATGGTGTACGTGCATGCATGCATGCATACGTACGTATGTGCATGTATACATTGTAGGTATATGTGTGTGTATATGTAAATATATACATACGTGCATATGTATATGTATATATGTATGTATATGTACGTGAGTATGTATGAATGAATGTGCATTATGTAAGTTATATGCGATTAGTAAACATAATAATAAAAGTAATAAGTATATATATACGTATCATCTTACACTTATCTATAAGTAACACCTACACCTAGTACGTATATACCATATAGTTATGAATACATACATGAATAATAATGAATAAAGAATATATATATATATATATATATATATATATATATATATATATATATATGTATGTATCACATAGGTGTATATTATCTATGTAACATATAATGAGCAAGTATACATAATAGCTGATTTACTAGATACTAATACTACTATAACTTACACACCTAATTACATAGTAACACTAAAGTACACTAAATATATTATCACTTATATAAATATAACTTTTCTCGAGAACGGTCACTGTTAATATAGTTTGCTATATTAATAAACAAACTATATGTCTATTAGACATTAACTAATCGAACATAATATCTCTAGGTTGAGATCTCAGTGTTCAACACTCCGATCATATAACTTGCGTGGAATATCTATCTGCTATTAATGTGAACTTCATAGCCCCACTTTTTAACTTTCTTTATATACTTATTTTAAACTTTTGGGGTGAGACACATGCTTGCTTTCAAACTGTTTTACGCTTAGACACAAGTACCCGCAAACTGTTTAACTGTGCTGACATGCTTTGATTCATGCTAAATCCCTACCATGATATCGTTAATTACTGGAATTTGGTAAGCATAGTTATTGTGAATAACGCTATTGAGAGTGACGTCTCTAACCATTTGACCGTTGGTCTTTGGTTACGACACTGACAGTTCAAGGTGTCCAGGGGTAACTTTGTTTACGCTTCGATATCATAACTTCAGCATTTACTTTTGATAACTAAATCTTGTGGTCTAAAACTATAAATATTAAACCTATGTTGTTCACTCAACCTTTTTGGTTGACACTTTTAGCATGTTTTGTCTCAGGTGAAAATTGCTAAAGATTATTTGCTATTTGGACTTTGCTGCTTTTGGAGTCCGCATTTATACATTCATATTATTGCACAAAAACTTTTAAGTTACAATTGTAATAACTTACTACTTTCCGTTGTTTTATATACATTAATTTATACTAAAAACGTCTCATATAAAGTCGTTCTCGTTTATTTATACTTGTGTTATGATATTGTGAAGTCATATTTCCCCAGTCCTATATTTGGGGGTATGACACAAACACTATACTATACTATTGCCTTTAAACGCATGAACATTCACGATAGCAATTGAAACTTACTACTCCAAGGCTCAAGAGCCATCTATATTATTTTAAAATTTTCATTTGTATTTTACTTTTTTCATTTGTATTAATATATTTTTTTCATTTGAAATTGATTTGTGTTGTTGGAATGAATTTGAATATTAAACTTTTTTTTTTCTTAACACAACTATCTATATCTATCTATCTATATTCTATATTCTGTATTATATTATATTATTATATATATATATTATATATATAATATAATAACATAGTCCTTTTTTCCTAATCATTTTAAAAAAATCTCAAATGGACAAAAATGAATCATTAGATTAAAAACCAAGTTTCAATAGCAACCATTGAATCAAGTAATGTAATGGCTCAACATTTTGTTGAGCTCCTCAAATTCAATTGTCTAGTGACAGCAATACCGTAACCCCTCTCAACAAACAATAATACCTTATACCTTATTTATAGAAAATAAAACAAAAAAATGGGTCAGTTCACCAACCTACGTATTCAACAGCAACAATTAGATCCGGTGTGGATTCCTCTCAAATATTGAAACCTCGATTTCAATTGGGTTTTTCAATTCAATCAAGGTTCAACGGTTGATTTTCCAAATTGTTTGAAAGACAAGTCGTCTTCCAATTTATGATTGAAGCAACATCAAATTAGGGTTCTTCATTGGCAAATCTAATTAAACATTGTTCATCAGGTTTGATCGATAGAAACATCGGAAGAACAAATTTATATTCGAGATCAATATTCATAACTTCGTTCACCAGGTTTGATTTTCATCATATTTTGCACTGATTTTGGTTGATTTACATTAAAAGTATATGTATTTTTTTTATATTCAGTTTCGCAATCAATGTTTCTAAAGTTACTTCCAATTGATTTTATCGGTTTGTTATCGCAAACTAATTTTACAATCAATTTTATAGATTATTAGTCAAGGCTTTCGGGTAATGTATAATTTTTGGTTTCTTCAATTTGCTTAAGGTTCTTCAGTGATGTTCGTATTCTACATAATAGACCTCGGGTATGTCGATTCTGCTGTCTTTTTTTTTTTTTAAACTGTAATTGAAATCAGGTCTCATACGATTGATTCAAATAATAATATTAATTTAATTTGATTATTGTAATTATCATCGATATTATTTTTGCTAAAATATTTGGTATTGGGGTAGTTGATTGTTCAATCGTTTTTTAGGGTTACTGTCGTTTTAATTACATATTGAGATATATTGTTACTGATCTTTATGTGTAAATATGACCCAAAGCAGCATGTTAAGAACTTGATGAAGAGTCCGAGTTAACTGTTTGCACTTAAAGTTTTGAGCTCGGAAAAAGTACTAGCTTTGAGTTTTTTGAATGGGTTTAAGATCGTAATCCGGACCATTACCGAAATAAAGATCGTTGCAGTTTAGTTATGGATTATGATGTATGTATCGTGTTGTTGATGCATTTTACTATTGATAACTATAAACGTCTTTGTTTATTCTTCGAACTTAGATTTTTTAAGACAATATGTGCAACTTCAACTCTTTGAACTTAATGTTTAGGTGTTGTAGATATGAAATAGTCTAAAGGTAAAGGTGAAACAAAGAGAGTGAACGTCAAGCCTCTTGATGGTAAGTTAAGATTGATCCCAAATTTTATTCAATTATCTTACCACTGTATATCATTCAAACTCGTGGTTGTAAAGCCGTGATGTTTTGTTTAGTAAGATGTTGATATGCCATTGTCCGCACCAGTGTTGCACATATGCATCTGAAATAAATTCTACTTTGGTTAGTGTTTGTGTCCGAAATTTTTCTACATTCTATTTACGTCAGTAGTGACAACTTATGCACTAATTTCTTTTTCAACCCTTTGCAGTTTAATGTTCTTTCACTTAGGTGTTGGTATTTTTGCCTTTATTTAGTCTCCGATATACTACTAACATTTGTGCATATTGCTTTATACAAGGCATTATGTGCTCTGCTTCTTTTTTCTTTATTGGTATTTTTGTCAGTTAGCAATCTATGTTTGTAACTTTGTTTTTTTTATATGTCTTCAATGTTAGTATCATTTGCTAGACTCATTGCATTATGTGTTGTGCTTCTTTGGTAATTGTCACTTTGTATTATATTATTTCCTAAATGGGTGCGACTATTATTGTATTTGCAATCACTACAGGTGGTATGAAGAAAGGCTAAAAGCTTTACTTAATAAGATGTAAAATACTATGCACACCACCAATTGTAGTGCTTTATTTAGGTCTTGATTTTTCAACTATACAGTCATTGCTACTTTGCTTGCTGTTAGTACCATTTATAAGAAACACCACATGAATAATGGTCATAAGTCATAACATGACCATAAAGTATTATGTATATCAAATTTCGGGTCTTCTTTGTGTTACTATGCTTTGTAGTTCTTTGTCTGTTGATCAGAAACTCTAGACAATATCTAAAATCTAAACCATTCAAACGATCCAAGTTGTGTTACCGTATATGTTCCCATTATTGTTTGGTTATATGGTTTTTCCTTTAGATTCTACTCCGTATAAGGTAGCATGACACATCCCATTCGCTGCTGGCTAGGAACATATATGTACATAACAGTGATGTTATTAATTACATGATAACTGACAGAATTAATAAATCGTATAGTTTAACAACATGCACAACATATAAGTCTAAAAGATCATCCTTTTCTAAAACCAATTGGTGATAGAGGGACTCCCCCTTAGTCTTATATGCATACATTTGTTTTTGTCCATAACCGATGTGGGATAACTTCCCAACACGTCCCCTCACATCGAGGCGTAGAACGGTTGTAGAGATGGCGGCAAGAGAAGAAGAAGAAAGCCTGACTCAATCTCTTTGTAGCGACGGCGGCACACACATGGGGGCCTGACTCGGACTCGCTTTGTAAAACCGTTTACCTTAGCTCTGATACCATGACAGAATTAATAAATCGTATAGTTTAACAACATGCACAACATATAAGTCTAAGAGATCATCCTTTTCTAAAACCAATTGGTGATAGAGGGACTCCCCCTTAGTCTTATATGCATACATTTGTTTTTGTCCATGACCGATGTGGGATAACTTCCCAACAATAACAGTGTGTTTTTTTTCGGATGAGGATTATACTGATTCTACCTTAACTTTTGATTCTTCATTTTACAGGGTTGATAGCAAGAGATTTTGCAGAGATTGTTGAAAGAATGTTATTCGCGAGTTTAAGGAGCTAAAAGAACTTAAGCACATGAGGAGAAATCAATAATGTATGTTAGGAGTGTGCTCTTTTCTTCACCTGTAGGGACATTTTTTTACGTTTATCACCGACTCTTCATTTAGACGTAAGTGTTCCCGTTTACTAATATTTTATAGGTTCAATATTTTATTGTTTCATGTTCTTTTTGCTCCCTTAGGTAGAAAATGGGTAAGATGCATGATGCGTGTGGAACAATACATCATTTACCCTCAAAATTTATACAAGATTCAAACACTACAAATAAGCACACACAACTAACGAGCACTTAGATCCTGGTTATTATAGCACTTTAATGTAAGTATTCGTTTCAAGTTCGTCCCAAGAGAGCGGTGTAAGTAGAATAATTGAAACTATTAATTGTCCTAGAGTTTGATTGTGGGGGTTTTGATTGATTTTAATTAACAACTAAGACGTGCGCAAGTAAACAAACTTAAACTTAACAATTAAGACAAGTAACAAGTAACTAAATATTAAGAACTAATTCAATTAACTAAGTACTGTTCACTTACTTAATCCTCTCTATGCTTGAATTGCCCCATTTTACCTAAATTGCTATCGCATTAGTTGTTGAACTATTAAATGTTTAGCAATACTACCAAACGGTAATCAAATTATACTTTGCAAACTCACATAAGCATTGCATTCTAAGATCAAGTTAAGCATGATTGGTCATTGAGATTATGCTTGGGTTGAAATCACTTAAAATCCTTCAACTATCAAAATCACTCAAGATAATCGAACACCACTATGTTGACTAAAGGCCAATTGAAAATCAACTTAAATCAAGAACACGATCACTTGAAATCCTTAATCTAGTTGTGTTGATCACTATAAGTGTTGAAGCATAAATTGATTCACTTCTCAAATCACTAAGAGAGCTACTCAATCTATGTAATCAAAGTAAAGCCTAAAACAAATGCATAGCAATGGATCTATAGCTAACACAATAACACTTGTTCATGTATTTCATTCAAACAACTTCATCCAATTGATTTAGGGCAAGAATACACTAATAATAAGCATTAAAACACAAATAAACATCACATTGAGTTATTACAAATATTATATTCAAAACTAGAGAAAGAAAGGTGGAGATTACAACCCAAATACAAAGAGAAGAAGATCTAGAGCTAAACTATGATGGAACTTGAGCTTGCCTCCTTCAATTAACCTTCAAACTCTAATAGACGATGAAATTAGGGTTTTGGAAGTGGAAATCGGACTTGGAATTGCAGCTCTCTTTCAAATGACCTAATCTCTTTCCTTTTATAGTGCTGAAAATTCTGGGCTGAACAGCGACAGGAGCGCCGCTTTTTGAGGAGGAGCAGCGCTTTTGGCTTTCTTCATGAGCGCCGCAAATGTACCATAGGGACATGTAAAAGTCGTCTTTTCTTGGTCTTTGGGGTTTATCAGGATTTGGAAGTATCCCAAAAACCCCTCAAGAAAGCAATAGAACTCTCTCCCGGCTAGACGTTCGATCATTTGATCGATGTAAGGGAGTGGGAAATGGTCTTTTCGTGTGGCATCGTTTAAACGTCTATAGTCAATGCATACCTGCCATCCCGTGATGGTTCGGGTCGGGACAAACTCGTTTTGGTTATTTAAGATCACCGTGGTCCCACCCTTTTTGGGCACCACTTGAACAGGACTCACCTATGGCGAATCGGATATTGGGTAGATAAGGCCCGCGTCTAGTAATTTGATCACTTCCTTTTTCACAACCTCTTTCATGTTTGGATTAAGTCTTCGTTGTCTTTGGACAACCGGTTTGAAATTCTCTTCCATGAGGATTTTGTGTGTGCAATATGATGGATTAATCCCCGGGATGTCCGTGGTTTTTCATGTGTAACGACCCAACCCGTTATCCGACCCGAAAACACGCCTTAAAAAAAATTTGTGGGACAGTACATCTGGACGGCGTCCAGTTCTGAAGGACTGGACGGCGTCCAAATGAACTAAATATTTCTGATCAATTTTCCAATTTTACGCGAGCGGAAAACCCGCTTCCCGATACTTTCACACGAAAACACTTTCACAATATGTTATAATAATTATAACTAAGAGTTTTCCACGATAAAATCGAGTTTTACGACACCGGGCCCACATCGGCCGTTTTACGACTTTCGTACAAAATTACGAGTTTTCAACCACGTGAGTTTTAACATAAACTAAAGACCGAGCATGGCGATTGGGGATACGCTACCCAATCCTAATCAATCCAAAAGCAAGATCTTCTAAGGCCACTACGCGAGTCCACTAGTTCCCACGCTTACCCGAGCCACCGTCTCCAAGCAATCTATAAAATGTAAACGAGAGGGTAAGCTAACGCTTAGTGAGTGAGAATATACTACATACATATATATGCATAAAATGGACGCGCCACACAATGATAATCAAATAACGCATACCGGAGCATCCAAGCATAAAGGCAAGCTAAGCTAAGCATACCGTACGATCACTAAGCATCAAGCTAATAATATCAATAATAAGATAAGTTCACCTACGAGATGTGAACAACGCCAATAAGCTACACCCGGTGGGTTAGCTACATCACAACAATACAACAATGTACAATATATGTGTAAACCGCCCAAGGTTAACCCCTTAACCTAATACCAAAACCGACTATCAATTACCAAAATGAAGATTGGCCGAACTACACGAGCCTTAGTAAATCCGCATCCACGCGAGACTACTATCTTCAATATCACAACAACATCGAGGTTGGCCGAACTACACGAGCCTTAGTGAATCCGCAACCACACGAGATCACTACCTTAATAAGATGACCGAACTACACGCGTCATCGTGAATCCGCATCCACACGTGATCCACTTCTCCAATATCCAAACCCACGGTCACGGGATTATGAAATCCACCACATCGGGGTTATCCAATTCACAACTCAATATCAACCCTTCGCCATTGGGGTTATATAATCCACATCACAAGCACATGTGATAACGTACACACAAAGTGTGCACCTCACCAAAGGTGGTCAACCAAAACGCACAACCGTGCCAATTGGACCTATACGCAAGTCCATCAAATCCACTTATATGTGAAGTGAGCTCTATAACCGAGAACCACTTCACCCGACCCGCACCCATCCTACACACACATATGCACATAGGATATTAACACTCACCTTGTCGCCTTGATGAATGCAACCGCATAATCCGCAACGCGCCAATGAAAAGTACCTATTCCATTATCACAATACAAACAACACACTTAGAGTGGATTTACAAACCAACTCAAATCGACACTTAGTGCAATTTCGACCCATTGCACTTCCAAGCACTAAACCGCGTCCAAACTAACCAATAATCACTAACACAAGTGAGAATGGTCCTTATAAGCCAATTAAACCCGAACACAAGTGTTAAACACTCGTCTTGCCCAAATTGACACCAGACCCTAATTTTGACCCATTTCAAAATTAGTCAACCAAATACTCTCAAAAGGGTTCCAACACTTCCATAATCACTAAACCTAGTGATTAAACCCAATATCAAAGCCTAGACATGGTCAAAACGTCAACCAACCCAAAACCCGCCAAGTGACAAGAATAACTAGTCACCATAAACCCACTTCATTATCTAAAAGGGTTTCACAACCAATCAAGCTTAAACCCTAACTTGAATATCAAATCTAACAAATGAAATTCGGAGTTTGAACTTACCAATACTATCACAAAGTAGCCGTGAACGAGATGAACAACTTTAAAACCCGAGCTTTGGCGAGAATCCGACTCCTTCCTCTCCAAATGGAGCGCTCTCTCTCTCTCTCTAAAGCTCCTCCTCTCTCTAGGGTTTGAAGGTGAGAGTGTTTATAAGTGTAAAATGAGGATAAGATGATCAATGGGTCAGCTTTGAAGGCTCCAAACCGACCCTAAGTGAAATTACCAATTTACCCCTTTTTAAAACAAAACTAACAGTTGGCCCGTCAGTTCTATTGGACGGCGTCCCAAATCTTAGACGGCGTCCAACTCTTCTATACTGGACGGCGTCCGCAAACTTGGACGGCGTCCCATACAACTGAATCAGGAATAGGGTCTTACAACTCTCCCCCACTTAAACATGATCGCGTCCTCGCGATCTGCGCCACTTAACCGAACGGACCCACACTCTAATGCTCCTTAGACACACGTTCCAATACGACTTCCGTCATATTATCGTTAATCCGAAGGTTATCCCATTTACCAAAAACACACGTGCACGCATTTCGAGACATGCCATGCACACAACATCCGAAATCTACTACAAACTCTTAGCATACATGGAAAACATCATGCGTTCTTCCAATTCCCTTAGGCAATTCTTCCCTACGAATCACCCTCAATCACTAATCCGTCGCCCGCGATCTAATCAAAAATAAATCCGAGCACTAAAACTTGCTCAATCCCTCACATCGGGAAAACTCAACCAATCTCGTACCAAGATATCAACCCTTTAGCGTACGCCTAACAAGTACAATGTTAAAGTAACTAAGTTTCGACCTAAGGTCAACAACCCAAACGATGAAGACCGAACAAAACGAATTCCTACGGATAACACTTATCACTAAGTATCCCTCGTAGTGCGCAATACGACCAATACGCAACTATCGTAACATCATAAGCAAACGGCTAAAATCGATATCGCCCAAAACAACTATGGCAACGCAAATTCCAAGGTGTACAAAATCGACTATTGTCACACCCGTAATAACATGTGAGCGAAACACGGCTATCGCATCACTAATCACGCAACATGGTCCTCACGACCCCACCATCGGCGTATAAAACAACCAATGGTTCACACAACATGGTCCTTACGACCCCACCATCGACGTATAAACAACCAATAGTTCACACAACATGGTCCTTACGACCCCACCATCGGCGTATAAAACAACCAATATTTCACACAACATGGTCCTTACGATCCCACCATCGGCGTATAAATACAACCAATAGTTCACACAACATACAACATGAAGGCTGGCCGAAAACTACACGCGCCTTAGTGAATTCGTACCACACGCGACTCAACTACCTCCACTGCACAACAATCGAGATTGGCCGAACTACACGCGCCCTAGTGAATTCGAACTACAAGAGAATCACTATCCCAAAAGAATGACCGCATCCACACGTGTCATTGTGAATCCGAACTACACGAGACTCACTTCCTCAATATAATGACCGCATCCACACGTGTCATTGTGAATTCGAACTACACGCGACTCACTTCTACAATAAGATGATCGAACTACACGCGTCACCGCGAATCCGCATCCACACGCGATCCACTTCCCAAATCTCAACACAGGAATGGTACTCCCATTCCCTATCGGTACTTGCATTTCCCGATACGTTATACCTTACCGATATAACACTACTCCCATGATGAAGTTAGCGGACCATGTCAACGGCCATAACCCACCAATCACACACGCTCTTTTGGCCTCATACAACGAGTAGTGTAACATCGCGCACTGCTACACCATAGTGAATCCTAACGGAATACACTAACCATCAACACACGCTCTTTTGGCCTCGATCACAACGAGTAGTGTAACATCGCGCACTGCCACACCATAGTGAATCCTAACGGATTACACTAACCATTCACCCCAAACAAATAACCATTAGTGTACTTAACACCGTGTAACACTAATCACCAGGTGGTGGCTTAACACCGCGACTAACCCACCCAAGTAAAATCCATCATGCACATAGGCGCATCATACGTATGCGTACACAACGCCAACACAATCGAGCAAGAACCGCCCATACCGCACATAGGTACAAAACAATAATTCCCTAGAAGAGAATCCGACACGCACATCCCTTAACCGAGGGATCTCACTTGCTCGTCAAACACGTCCATTATCTCTAAATGAGATTCACCACATTACCACCTCGGTGATAATTTAAATCCAAAACCATAAGTATAATTTATTCCAAATCGTACTTTTACCACAATCGACCAACGTAGGTCTCAACATTAGCTCCGAATCTATACGAGCATCGTCCAATATCAATACACTAGAACACCTTCGTGCGAGAGTACAACTCCCCCACTTAGAACTCCGTTCCATAACCACAACTCCCCCACTTAGAACTCCGTTCCATAATCACATCATCGATATAAGATATCCCATGATGTACACTTCACAATACCTTGCCCTATCCATGAGCATACAAAGGATTTTAACATATCCTTAAACACTTCGAACGAAGAGTTCACCACAAATTACACAAACTTTATTATTGCAATCCTCCGATTGCCATAGCTTGTCACATGTCCGCCTAGTCACTCATGTACCTAAGGGTTTCTCTCCGGTACCCTAAGTACAATGTAACCGCAACACCATCGGAGTCATATACCACGCTAGTAGGTATAAAAGAGGCACCTAACATCGCGTCACGTAGACTCCATTACCAACATATACATCGAGATCAAACACTCGATCTTTAGGGTTTTATCCTCCCGATGAACCTCATGGTCCACCACCCCAAACACAAAAGCGAACACGCTCTTAACAACCGAACACCAAAGCCCATACCCATGGCTTGGTAGAAACATTTCCTGAACACTAAGGAATGCTTGGTTGCACCAAGTCTTACGCCACCATAGGGTAATTCCATTAGGAATGTCACCCCTAACAATAATATGCACAACACGATGCAATTAACAAATCTGAACTCAATCGGCACATAATAAATAATCAAAGGACATTTTTATTAAAACGAAACATACCTTAACGTCTCCTTGCCGCACCCATCCCTGCTAACTCGGAACACTCCGACTTACGATGTCCTTCCTCTTGGCAATTGAAGCACACCGTGCCATCCCCCTTTGGCACCGAACATTCCCAAGACTTGTGACCCCTCAAGCCACAATTGTAACACCTAGACGCACTAGAGTCCGATATACCCGTCTGTGTACCACCCGTGCTCACACTCGGACCCTTAGTCCTCTTACTTGGAGCATCATATGAAACAACCCTTCTCTCACTTGAAGGTTCGCCAATCTTCGATCGCGAATACGACTCGAAACCCCTAGCCATGTTGAATAACTCTGCAAACGAGTTCACTTGACCAACACTAATCTTGCCCTGCAAGTCATCATTCAAGGTTCAATAGAAATCTTCCATCAACATACGATCATTCCCAATATACTCCGGGCAAAAACGAGCCTTCGCCATAAAGGTCGTCTTGAGAGTATTCAAGTCCATCGATCCTTGTTGCAAATTTCGCAACTCATTACGCATTTCCGACAAATCGGCTGAAGTCCGGAACTCCTCGAAGAATTCCTTCTTAAAATCATCCCACGATAACCCCATAAACGTCTCTCCGCCGACAAGATCAATTTTACCATCCAACCAATCCTTCGCCCTACCCCGCAACAAGCTAGTAGCGAGTCTTGTCATCTTCTCGGGAGGGCATTTAATAGTGCGAAAACACCCTTCGACATCCGAGATCCATGTTGTGCTTACCAAAGGATCTGGTTTCCCGTCATACATCGGGGGTTTAGTCCTCATGTAGCTCTTAAGACAACGTTCCATTTCACTACTACTCCGAAATTCGGAATACTTCATATCCATTTCTTCTCGAAACGCACCCATTTGCTCCGCAACGGCGGCCGCAACTCTAGCGTTAAACTCCTCGTCATTCGTCTCGATCTCGTTTTGCGTCGTCATTCTAAAGAATGCAAAAACGATTAGTCCACGGACGTATAAAACCACACGCACAACACCACCCCATCTTGCTCAACACTCGTCGTACATCACTTGTTAGACACGATTTGCACCCGTAATAAGGTTTGCAAGTCCTTATTACGCACACACGCCGTATCAACTTGTTAGTACAACGACCGCCTCGCTTGATGATATAAACAACACAACCAAATATTCTACGCGACATAAACACACGCAAGAATAAGGTCACAACACAAGCCAATACCCTAGTTAGTTCACCTACACGCTAAGACACTAACCAAGTTCCCATTCCGACCCGTAATCCTACAAGTCCCGCAACAAATAAGCACCCACAAAAAGTCTAAGTCTAGGCGCCTATCTCAAGTCACCTAAATCCCTTAGACCATGCTCTGATACCACTTGTAACGACCCAACCCGTTATCCGACCCAAAAACACGCCTTAAAAAAATTGTGGGACAGTACATCTGGACGGCGTCCAGCTATCTAGACGGCATCCAGTTCTGAAGGACTGGACGACATCCAAGCCTTTTGAACGGCATCTAAATGAACTAAATATTTCTGATCAATTTTCCAATTTTACGCGAGAGGAAAACCCGCTTCCCGACACTTTCACACGAAAACACTTTCACAATATGTTATAATAATTATAACTAAGAGTTTTCCACGATAAAATCGAGGTTTACGAAATCGAGGTTTACGACACCGGGCCCACATCGGCCGTTTTACGACTTTCGTACAAAATTACTAGTTTTCGACCACGTGAGTTTTAACATAAACTAAAGACCGAGCATGGCGATTGAGGATACGCTACCCAATCATAATCAATCCAAAAGCAAGATCTTCTAAGGCCACTACGCGAGTCCACTAGTTCCCACGCTTACCCGAGCCACCGTCTCCAAGCAATCTATAAAATGTAAACAACGAGAGGGTAAGCTAACGCTTAGTGAGTGAGAATATACTACATACATATATATGCATAAAATGGACGCGCCACACAATGATAATCAAATAACGCATACCAGAGCATCCAAGCATAAAGGCAAGCTAAGCTAAGCATACCGTACGATCACTAAGCATCAAGCTAATAATATCAACAATAAGATAAGTTCACCAACGACGATGTGAACAACGCCAATAAGCTACACCCGGTGGGTTAGCTACATCACAACAATACAACAATGTACAATATATGTGTAAACCGCCCAAGGTTAACCCCTTAACCTAATAACAAAACCGACTATCAATTACCAAAATGAAGATTGGCCGAACTACACGAGCCTTAGTAAATCCGTATTCACACGAGACTACTATCTTCAATATCACAACAACATCGAGGTTGGCCGAACTACACGAGCCTTAGTGAATCCGCAACCACACGAGATCACTACTTTAATAAGATGACCGAACTACACGCGTCATCGTGAATCCGCATCCACATGTGATCCACTTCTCCAATATCCAAACCCACGGTCACGGGATTATGAAATCCACCACATCGGGGTTATCCAATTCACAACTCAATATCAACCCTTCGCCATTGGGGTTATATAATCCACATCACAAGCACATGTGATAACGTACACACAAAGTGTGCACCTCACCAAAGGTGGTCAACCAAAACTCACAACCGTGCCAATTGGACCTATACGCAAGTCCATCAAATCCACCTATATGTGAAGTGAGATCTATAACCGAGAACCACTTCACCCGACCCGCACCCATCCTACACATACATATGCACATAGGATATTAACACTCACCTTGTCGCCTTGATGAATGCAACCAAATAATCCGCAACGCGCCAATGGAAAGTACCTATTCCATTATCACAATACAAACGACACACTTAGAGTGGATTTACAAACCAACTCAAATCGACACTTGGTGCAATTTCAACCCATTGCACTTCCAAGCACCAAACCGCGTCCAAACTAACCAATAATCACTAATACAAGTGAGAATGGTCCTAATACGCCAATTAAACCAGAACACAAGTATTAAACACTCGTCTTGCTCAAATTGACACCAAACCCTAATTTTGACCCATTTCAAAATTAGTCAACCAAATACTCTCAAAAGGGTTCCAACACTTCCATAATCACTAAACCTAGTGATTAAACCCAATATCAAAGCCTAGACATGGCCAAAACGTCAACCAACCCAAAACCCGCCAAGTGACAAGAATAACTAGTCATCATAAACCCACTTCATCATCTAAAAGGGTTTCACAACCAATCAAGCTCAAACCCTTACTTAAATATCAAATCTAACAAATGAAATTCGGAGTTTGAACTTACCAATACTATCACAACGTAGCCGTGAACGAGATGAACAACTTTAAAACCCGAGCTTTGGCAAAAATTCGACTCCTTCCTCTCTAAATGGAGCTCTCTCTCTATAAAGCTCCTCCTCTCTCTAGGGTTTGAAGGTGAGAGTGTTTATGGGTGTAAAATGAGGATAAGATGATCAATGGGTCAGCTTTGAAGGCTCCAAACCGACCCCAAGTGAAATTACCAATTTACCCCTTTTTAAAACAAAACTAACAGCTGGCCCGTCAGTTCTATTGGACGGCGTCCCAAATCTTGGATGGCGTCCAACTCTTCTATACTGGACGGCGTCCCCAAACTTGGACGGCGTCTCATACAACTGAAACAGGAATAGGGTCTTACATCATGCTATGGCCGAGTGATGGGACTTAAGTAGCGAAACAAGTCGTGTCTTTTGTTCTTAGGTGAGTCTCGAAGAGATAATCGCTGAAAGTTGGTTTGCTTCCTTAAGATAAGCATACCCAAGATGCTTGGGGAGCTCTTTAAGCTCAAGAGTGGGAGGTTCTTCCCATGAAGACTTGATTCGAAATCTATCTTCGTTGGGAATAGTCTCAAATGGTTCTTCCTGAGTAGTCTCACATTCAATTTCACTTTCATCAACATTAACGTTCATCAATTCCCTAAAGTCGGCCTCTAAATCCACAATGTCATTATCACAAATTTGGTTGAACCTCGTGGTATCAACCCCTAAAAGCTTTTCAAGCTCCTTATCTACACAAAAGTCAATGTGGTCAAGGGCATAACACTCATCATCATCGGTATTGCTCGGTTGCTTCATAGCTTTTCGGATGTTTATGGTAACACGCTCTTCACCAACTCCGGTGTTGAGTTGATTGCGTTGTACCACGATGATGGTGTCGGCGGTCGCAAGAAATGGTCGTCCTAAGATGAGGGGGATTAAAGATCCCCCTTCATCTTCATGATAACAAAATCAACCGGGAACACCAAGGTGTCAATGCTAACCAAGATGTCATCGGCGATACCAATAGCGGTGTCAAATGAATGATTAGCCAATCTTATCCTAATCCGGGTCGGTTTAAGAGGTCCAAGGCCGAGTCTCTCGTAAAGTGAATGGGGCATTAGGTTAATGCTTGCTCCCAAATCGGCAAGTGCATTGAAGACTTCCGAGTCACCAAACTTACAGGGGAAAATGAATTTTCTCGGATCTCCTAACTTCTTAGGGATCCTTGGCCTTGATGCAAGAATCTTGTTGCATTCCTCTTCAATAAAGAAAGATGTTTCATCATGATATTTACCCCTTTGAGATATTAGCTCCTTGATGAACTGACCATAGTTTGGCATTCCTTTAAGCACATCGGTGATTGGCAAATTGACCGAGACGTATTTCATCATATCTTGAAACTTTTTGTATTGAGCCGCCAACTAGTCCTTCCTTAAAGCTTTTGGATATGGCACCGGTCTTGTAGCCTTCAAAGGCTCATCACCCCGTTTCTTACCCATTTCATCATTATCCATACCCTTGGTTGAGTCAACCTTTTCTTTACCCTTCTCCTTACTAACCTCGATCTCCTCTTCTATAAAGCTCGGTAGTGGTTCTTGGGTGATAAAGGGTTGTGGATGGGGATCTTCAATCCCTTAAGTGGTTAGACCGCTTCTAGTGGTTATGGCATTGACATTTTCATTTCGATTTGGGTAGTTAGGGTTTTGGTTGGTGCTTTCGATAGGAATCACTCTTGTGTTGTTGTTTTGTTGGTTTTGGTTTGGTTGTCGGTTATTCTTGTAATTGTTGTTCGGGTTGACTTGTGTGTTGGATGGTAAGGTTCCTTGTGGTCTTTCGGCAATTTGGGTTGAAAGTCTTCCAACGGTGCTCTCAAGATTTTGAAATGAAGCTTGTTGGTGCTTCAATTGTTGCTTTAAGAACGTGTTCTCTTTTAACAAAAATGCTTCGGTTGTTTCTACCTTCTTGATATAATTTTGCATGATTTTTTCTAAACTCTTTGAAGGTTGGGATTATTGAGTGTTTTGTTGAGGTTGTTGATTGTAACCTTGGTTATTTTGTGGTTGACTATAACCTTGGTTGTTTTGATAATTCGAATTGGATTGATTGTTATAAAGTTGATTGTTGTAAGGTTGTTGATTTTGGTATTAGAAATCGTTGCTTCGGTTTTGGTTATAGTTGTTGTAACTTTGGTTTCGGTGTTGGTTTTGGTTTGTAAATCTGGTTGGTGTATTGGTTTGATTGTTGAAAGATACTTGCTTTTGGTTAGGAATGTAGTAGCCTTGGTTTGATATTCCACCCCGTTGATAGTTTTGATTACTCGCATAGTTAACATGAGCATCCGAATTCATGTGAATGTCATCCAAATCAACATGGTTGCATTGATTAATTTGGGGACAATTCTTGGTGAGATATGGTCCTTCGCAACTTTGACAACCAACTTGCATTGCAACTATCGATTGTTGTAGCTTTTTCAACTCTTTCCCATACATTTGAAAATGATTATTTAGACTTGCAAGAGTGACTTGACCATTGTCACTCTTCACTTGGGCTACACTTTTCGTTGATAAATCTCGTGGTGAAAGGTTCCATTCGTAAGTGTTGACCGACATATCCTCCAACATGGTTTCAGCCGCATTAGGTGACTTATACATAAAAACTCATCCCGAAGATGCATCGAGAGTTTGTCTTGTCAAAGCATTAGTACCCCTGATATGGCCAAAACAGACGGTTTTATTTGTGCGGTGTCGTTAGGTCGTAACACGTCAGAATTAGCCACTAGAAGGAGGTAATGGTTTTAAATTTATATTTAGCGGGGCCTAAATCGTACTACTCCTAATTATGAGTAAGGGAAGTATGACCTAGGGTCGTATTTTTAAGATATCAGTATAAGCGAACCAATAGTTAAAGCTTAAGATAATTATAAGGTGAAGGAGTAGTGGTTTGTTACCTAATTTTGGGTTTTCTAATTTATAAGAATAAGTAAAGTAAATGCAATAAAATTTGTAATTCATATGAGGTTAAAACAAGCGCATACTATGATTTCGCCAGTTACATTGCCGAGATTATGGAATGCTGGCTCATGAATAGGTAGTGACCTTGTATTCATTACACTAGTCTTAAACGCCCCTGTCGTAAGACATGTCACTGGGTAATGCGATAGGCTTGAAGATTCTGAATAGACAGCAACGTCCCTTACCCCCGACACCCGTGCAGTCTGACTACAGGCATACACGTTCAGACGGCTCATCCAATTGAGCGACTCCATTGGGTGACGTATTAACATTCCACAAAGGTCTAAACTTTCTTAAGCATAATAGAATATAGAGTTTGCCGTATCTGAGAGACGTGATGTGTTTCGATGCTTTCGTTAATGATTGAGTTTAAAAGATAGTTAGACCCTTAAAAATAGTTCAACCATAAAGAACACCATGGTCAAGTCGGTTTTGACTTCCATGAACACGTTCGGTTATCCTAACGGTCCAATCCTTTATGTGTTTAAACAAACAGTTCCTTAATTAACCAAGAATCCCTCAAGCGGGGTGCAATGCTTGAGACCGCGTTATGGTGAAGTGTACTAATCAGCACTGATCGGGTTACATGGCCTTACTTAGCAGAGGTACAGCTTACAACAACCGTTGTGCTTCAGCGTGCACGTACGAAGTTTATATGCTTGGTGACTACACCAGCATGGTCCAGGACCGACAATGTACTAGGGGTCTAGTTAGATGTTTCACTACAAAAGAGTCCTCAGTCGAAATCCAAGGCTTGGTAGATTTACTACAACCGGTGTGCCTCAGTCGAACTTACGTTGTATCCGATAGACTTCTCTTACCAAGGGGTGACACAGATAGTGTACTCTGAATCGAGGTTCGCGACTTCCCAATAACAGAGCCAATAACTACGTTCTATTAGTTGGAAAAGCGATTGCGTTTAAAGCATACTCGGAAAGCATCTCAACAACATACACAAGCCATAATATTATTTCGGCATTATAACTGACTACATCATAGCATACACTAAAGATAACTACTCGCTAATCATGGCAACAACATCACAAAGTGCATAATAATGGAAGACATTATAATAAGATAAAGGATAGAAGTACCAGTAGATTAAACGAGATCCGAATACAAAAGTGATAACTTCAAACTTCAGACCGCTCCTAATACAATCTTCGGCGTTCTTTTCCGGGTACTAGATTTCCCACACGGAGTAGAAGACCTTGAAAGTATGACTAATATTGTAGAAAGAGAGAGAAAGAAGTGAATTGAAGTGTGTGTAAAAATGGATGACAAAGACCCTTTAAATAGGAGTAAAATTTGCCTGCAAACGGCTGGCAGGCCGTTTGGCAGACCGTTTGGCAGCCCGTTTGCAGGGACCGTTTGATCAGGCTACCCATTCCTTGTGCCCGTTTGCCTTGGCCGTGTGGCAAGCCGTTTTTCATTGTGGCAAGCCGTCTGGCAGGCCGTTTGGCTTGCCCTGGTTTGCTGAATTCATTGGATCGTAACTTGATTTCTTGTCTTTCACCGTTTTCGCTCTAGAATCTTCGTTTTAGCCCCGATTCTCTTGATTCTTTTTGTACCGTCTTCGTAATTACTTGATCTTCAATTTTAACCTATGAAGCGGGTATTTTGCCGATAAAGCTCGAAACTTCATTGTTTTTGCGCCTTAATACCGGAGTGAAAACGTGACTTTTTAGCCGATATCAACCCCAGCAGAATGGGTTGATGTATTTTTTCTTAGTCAAACCATGCGGTGGACAAGCTCTTAGCATTTTCTTGAATTGTATCCATGCATCATACAAAGACTCATCATTCCGTTGAGTGAATCCATTAATCTCTATTCTAAAGCGCTCCGCCTTTGATGGTGGGAAAAAGTGATTGATAAAAGCTTCGGTTAAATCTTGAAAACTCCTAATAGAATCGGAAGGTAGGTTCCTTAACCACACCTTCACATCACCTTGAAGAGTAAAGGGGAATCCCCTTAACTTGAAAGCGTCATCGGTAACATCCTTGTTCTTGTAGATGTCACAAATATCATTAAATTGTTGAATGTGTTCAAACGGATTTTCCTCTATCAACCAATGAAATAGCATATCCTTGATCATTGTGAAGAAGTTGCCCTCGATCTTCCAATTATCGGCCCCAATTGGTGGTTTTGTAATGGCGGGAGGCACCAAGGTAGGTGCAACCAACCTAGTATTCCACATCGGAGTGTCATTTGGATCCTTTTGTTGCTCTTGATTAACTGGTATTTGGTTGATTGGATCAACCTCTTCAACTTCGTCCATATCTACTAAACAAAATGGCAAAACCTTAAAATATTTCCTTAATACCCTTTCTTCTCTACGCTTGTAAACCCCGTGCACGTGTTTCTCTGGATCGGAAAATGGATATGTAAACTCTTGATCCTATTGGGATCTTGTTTTCATACACCAAAGTACCTATCCTTCAATCACAATACAAACACAAACGGTTTTCCAAATACAAAATAAAATATAAAAACAAGAAAAGTAACTTTTATAAGGGTAAACCCTTACAAAAGGATCGGACAATTAAAAGCTTAAACCAAATATTCAACTAGCTAACCGCTCCCCGGTACCGGCGTCAAGAAATTTGTTGATGCGTGTGGAACAATACATCATTTACCCTCAAAATTAATATAGGATTTAAACACTACAAATAAGCACACACAACTAACGAGCATTTAGAACCCGGTTATTATAGCACTTTAATGTAAGTATTCGTTTCAAGTTCGTCCCAAGAGAGCGGTGTAAGTAGGATAATTGAAACTATTAATTGTCCCAGGGTTTGTTTAATTGGAGGGTTTTGATTGATTTTAATTAACAACTAAGACGTGCGCAAGTAAACAAACTTAAACTTAACAATTAAGACAAGTAACAAGTAACGAGTAACTAAATATTAAGAACTAATTCAATTAACTAAGTATTGTTCACTTACCTAATCCTCTCTATGCTTGGATTGCCCCATTTTACCCAAATTGCTATCGCATTAGTTGTTGAACTATTAAATGTTTAGCATTACTACCAAACCTTGATCAAATTATACTTTGCAAACTCACATAAGCATTGCATTCTAAGATCAAGTTAAGCATGATTGGTCATTAAGATTATGCTTGGGTTGAAATCACTTAGAACCCTTCAAATATCAAAATCACTTAAGATAATCGAACAACACTATGTTGACTAAAGGCCAATTGAAAACCAACTTAAATCTAGAACACAATCACTTGAAATCCTTAATCTAGTTGTCTAGATCACTATCACTATAAGTGTTGAAGCATAAATTGATCCACTTCTCCAATCACTAAGAGAGCTACTCAATCTATGTAATCAAAGTAAAGCCTAAAACAAATGCATAACAATGGATCTATAGCTAACACAATAACACTTGTTCATGTATTTCATTCTAACAACTTGATCCAATTGATTTAGGGAAAATCCTTGCATTAGAGATTCATAGATAAGCAACCACAATCAATTTAGCCAAGCATGGCTAAGATTACACTAATCATAAGCATTGAAACACAAATAAACATCACATTGAGTTATTACAGGTATTTAATCTAAAACTAGAGAATGAAAGGTGGAGATTATAACCCAAATACAAAGAGAAGAAGATCTAGAGCTAAACTATGATGGAACTTGAGCTTGTCTCCTTCAATTCACCTTCAAACTTCAATTGATGATGAAATTAGGGTTTTGAAAGTGAAAATCGGACTTGAAATTGCAGCTCTCTTTCAAATGACCTAATCTCTCTCCTTTTATAGTGGTGAAAATTTTGGGCTGAACACCGATAGGAGCGCCGCTTTTTGACGAAGAGTGGCGCTTTTGGCTTTAGCGCAAATAAACAACTTTCGGGCCCAATGATCCTCAAAACTGAAAGAAATGAGGGAGATATTGCGAGATAAAACATGTATAATTAGAGCAATATCAATGCACAATGAATGTTAAAAGTCACTTAAATTACTAATTATCTTTAATGAATACTAAGGTAGAAAATGATGTGCATGTCTGATTATTGTTTAGTGAAACATTTGGCATGTGTGATTAACTGTAATTTATATTTATGATGAATTTATGATGATTATTGTTTAGTGAAATTACTAATTATCTTTAACTATAGTTTATATTTATGATGAATTTATGTATTTACTGCTGCAATGTTGAAGTGTAGCAGTTCTGCAAGTACATATTTGAAAAGGTCTGCTGCTGTGATATGATGGGTCAATTCAGATTTGATGTGGGTCGTTTATCTTATCTTATGGGTCAATATGGCTGTTGCATTTGGGTTTTGGGTCATTTGTGGCATTACATTGAAGATATGGGTCTCTGTTACTACTTTTATGATGATAAGGGGCATTGTTACTGCTGCAAGTTTAGTTTGGGTCATAGTTGGCCATTTATTAATTTTTGTTGGTGGAATGTGATACTTATGATTTACATTATTGGCCATACTTATGATTTACTTTTAGTTTGGCTCTATCAGCAAGCGTCGATTTATTGGCGTCTTGACTGCCGTTTAGAGCCTAGATTGAATTCCAGACAGGATTTAAAACCCATGGAAATTTGATTCTACCATTTTCATGGCGTCTAAATTTTATTTTGCTAATTTAAAAAAAAAAAAAAAATTCTTTTTTTGGCCGGAGGTCCACTCAGAAGCAAACTTTTTATCCGTCGAATAGAGAGAGGGATGACTTTCTCTACTTTGAGAGTGTTTCACTCTGGGTAGAGAAATGACTTGTTTTTATTCTCGGATAAGGAAAGGATGATCTACATCTCACCTTCCTTCATACACTACTCATGTGATATTGGGTTTTTTTGTTGTTGTTGTTGTTGTTGTTGTTGTTGTTGTTGTTGGAGTAATTCTACTGGATATTGGTTTGGGTCCAGTTGTACGTTTTTTTATTAATTTGAGATATGATTTGTGTCTTAGAGTTAGAGTATTGTTTATGATTTTAGTTTTGATGTATGAGGTTTGGGATGTCCATTAACACATTCCCGGTTGGTATACCTATCGTTAATTTGTATATATACTTTCAGTTTTATGAAAGTTTGCCGGGTACCGTCCCTTCATTATATATGTTGTGATCTACTTAGTGCCGAAATTGTTGTGGGAAAACGAAGAAAAGACTTCAATTTTAAAGGTATCAAATAGCCAAAATATCGCATTGAACAAAATTAATAAATTCAAAGGTCCGGTTGATTGAAAGCTCTCTTTTGAATGTGGAAGTTGTTTTGTTTGTAGTTGTCAAAACTTAAACTCTTGAACTTAATTGTTTCTTCCCTACTATAAACATGCATGTACTTATTTGACTTTACATTGAATATCACATCACACACTTGAATATTTTTTAAATGCCTTCAATCACTGATTTTGTTTATATATAGCTTTATGAGTTTCGGAGTATTTTTTTTATCTCATCGGTTGCTTACAATTATCTGATTTCATCATAAAGTTCTTAAGTTTTAATAGCTTATACGGGCTAATGAATGTTAGTATTTTAAGGATTTCTATTAGTAAACTGATCACAGATAAACGGAACATTAGATGTAACACTTTTGCCACCACAACAACATTAATGATCATATAGAAGGTAATGTGATAATGCAAGGAGGTGTTTGATGAAATGTCATAAAGCTAATTAAATTTATAGTGCTGTAAACTTTGAAGTTAGGTGTTTAGGTTTTATGTGATTATGTGCTCAATTCATCTACATCCCTAACTATTTTTTATTCTCTTATTCTAAAATCCCGCGAAATCGCGGGTTATAAACTAGTATAAACATAATTTGATGTAGCATGATATCATGTGATTAATATTTAGTTAATTGATTTAACGTACCCATAATTTGTTTTAGAAGCATATTCACATTGATATAACTAGAGATGACTATGGTCACCAAATTTATTGATATCTGCCTGATCTATCCGTTTATTAGTAAATATGAACGAACTAAATGAACTATGAGCACTGTTGTAAACGGCGTCCGTTGCATCCGTTGCGACACCCGTTGCGACGTTTTGGTGACTAAACCGTTTCGACCCCGTCCCGTTTTCTTATAAGCCGGTCAACGGTCAAAAGTCAGGTCAAATGCAGGAAAAATTGGGTCAACGCTGGTCAAAAGTCATAAATTCTGTTAAAATCGGTCATAAGTCGGTCAAATCAATCAAAATCGACTTAGTTTAGTATTCCATTTTATATTATATTAACTCTAATAGCAATTATAGGTACAAACTTGTCAACGAAGATTTTTTAGCTCTAAAATATGTGAAATATATTTATATATATATAAAAGTCCACATTAGTCAACATCCGTTTCGACCCCGTCTCGACCCCGTTTTTTCCGTTGCGACGTTTTGAGGTCGCTACCGTTTCGGCCCGTTTCACGTCTTTTTCAACCTTGACTATGAGTATAGGTACATATATAGTTTAACAGAAGTTAAATATCTATGGATGTAGATAAAAAAAAATTTCATCCATGGACATCCATTATTTTTTTCCTTCATTTATTTACAACTTTTACCCCCTCATTTTTTTACCTTTCTTTTCATCCTTTTAGTTTTTTTATGTTCAATTAAACTAATCGACCGCTAACCAATCAAAATCACCTCCTTCAGTTAACCGATCAAAACTACCCGCAATGAAGCGCGGGTTCTTTTACTCGTTGTAACTATTACGGACTATTATATTTGTTCGACAAAAAATAACCTTATAAATAAACGATTATAAAGATTAATAAGGCACAAACTATAAACGATTATAAAGATTAATAAGGCACAAACTGAATCAACGAGAAATAACTAACAAGCATAAACAAACCGCAAAAGGCGAAAACATACCAAACTAAATCACGACAAAACTAACCACCAATAAGAGGAATAAATTAACAAAGTCAACTAATACAACGAAGACTAAAATATATCAAATTTGGAGTAATAGATTGGGGATACAAATGGATGTTTCAGCCATGGATATTCATCCGTTCCAATCTATTATAATGGATATCGATGATTTAATAGATGAATAATGGATATGAATATGGAAGATTTTAATATTTTGTGAATTGGATATCGATGACAATTTATCATCCATGTATTTATCTATTATCACCCTAAATACGTCTATAAATAATATATATGTACTAAAATATATACATATACTTCTACATATTGATATACATAAACATATATAACCTATAAAACTTAAAGTTATTAACAAAAATATGGATTAGTTATAATAATATTAAACGTTACATATTTTGATTGGTTTGAACATACATTTACTTATATTGTAACGTTTTTTGCTCAATTTAAGTTACACTCGAAGACAAATTACAATTAAAACATGTCTAATAAATTAAAAACATAAATATTATACATTAATATTTGTTATAATCTATATTTAATTTCCAAATCGTCGTTACTCGTTACATTAATAATTTAATAATTATTTAATGGATATCCATTAACTCGCTTAATCCAATGATATGAATATAAATATGGATGAATGAAATAAAACTAAACGGATATGAATACGAATACGTATAAAAATCAATCGTATATGGATGTCATTGTCATTCTAGTAATAATGGAGTACCTAAACTATAAATAAAAAAGGTTATGTAAGAGACGGAAAAGCCCATTTAATATTTGGGCCGCATTAACCAAGTCTGTGGCCTTTGTTTATAAAAAAAAGCTTGGACTTTGAATCATTTCCATGCCTCTTCCTTACTATATACTACGGACTTACGGAGTACTATTATTTTCACCCAAATTGTTCATAAATTATTATGCATATACTAATTGTGGTGGGGTTTGTGGCCGTCCGTTTGGGCCACCCCCACCATATCAAACGTCAATCAAACAAAACCAAACTCAAAAAAGGTAACACCCCCCTCAATTTTTGCACACTTACAAAAAATACCCTGTACTCCAGGGGGTAAACTGTCAATTCTCTAACTTAAAATACAAAGTTCACCCAAACCCTTCGACAGCCCGTATACATATACTAATTGTGGTGGGGTTTGTGGTCGTTCGGGCCACCCCCACCATATCAAACGGCAATCAAACAAAACCAAACCCAAAAAAAGCAAAACACCTCCTCAACTTTTGCACACTTACAAAAAATACCCTGTACTCCAGGGGGTAAACTGTCAATTCTCTAACTTAAAATACAAAGTTCACCCGAATCCTTCGACAACCCGTATCTTTCTCCTCGCTCCGATTTAAATTTCACCAAACACTCCGTTAAACTCGAAATATTTTCACGAATAAAACGAAACTTACTACGTTCGAAACAGACACTTTTTAAAAAAACGCTAACACAACGACAGCCCGTATCTTCCCGCTCGCCGCGAGTTAAATTTTTCCCCGACGGCACCGTCAGACTCGAAATAATTTTATGAACAAAACGATACTAACTACGTTCGAAACAGACACTTTTTAAAAAACGCTAAACACAACGACAGCCCGTATCTTCCTGCTCCCCGCGAGTTAAATTTTTTCGCCAACACCACCAGACTCGAAATAATTTTATCAACAAAAAGAAACTAACTACGTTTGAACCGAACAGATTTTAAAAAACACTAAAGACGACGACACCAACAACGACGCATAACACATGGGCCGTTTTCCCTTCTGTAAATAAAACTGCGTTAAATATGAATACGCGGGCCGAAAGACTCCGCCGCATCGCGCGGGCCGGACCGAATTAGTTATAACTTATAAGTGTATCTTTTATGATCAGTCTAAACTAGGGATGCCAATGGATGTTTCATCCATGGGCATCCACTCGATCTGATCCATTTATAATGGATATGAATGATGTAAATGGACGATTAACGAATATGGATATGAATATGGATGATCTAAATATTTCATGGATCGAATATGGATGACAATTTTCCATTCACGGATATATTCATTATCACCCGAAATACATCTATATATACATATATACGTACTAAAATATATGGATATACATCTACATATCAATATTCATATACATATAACCTACAAATTCTTAAATTATTAGCGAAAATAAGGGTTGTAATAGTCACAATTATTAAATCTTCACTAACAATATTCAAAGTTACATATTTAGATTAGTTTAAATGTATATTTACTTATATTATAACGTTTTTTGTTCAATTAAATTTAAAATCGGCGACAAATTACAATTAAAACATATGTAACAAATCAAAAACATAAAGATTAAATTGATAAAATCGTCATTAGATTAACATTTCATTTGATATCCAACGGATATTCATTAACCCGCTTAATCTATCGGATAAGGATATGGATGGATGAACAGAAATTAAATGGATATGGATGAGGAAAAACTAAATGGATATGGATGTGAATATAACATCATCTGATTCATATTCGATACATTATCATCCCTACCCTAAACTCGTGATATTAGTATTCAATTATTATGACTCTTTGATATTGTAAAAGTCAGTTAACCATACTGCTAAACTCGTGCTTTAAAAAGTGTCATTGAAGGATCCGATTTTTTTAACTCATTAAGTAACATGCTAATAAAAAGAGGCTGCATATATGAATTAATATATTCGTTTACCAAATGGTCACGGGTCGCTAAATTTCCAAAAGTTATTCGCATTTTTAAATTAGGATAGCGACTAAGTTTTAACCCATTAGAAATAAAAATATACTGCAAATAAATAAAAAAACTCCATGCCTCTCTAATTTATAGTTCACGTTTTTTTTATTTGAATCCCTGATTTAGTTATTCACATTAATAGTTAGAAATTAGATTTCGAACCCTCTCAGTTTTCAATGTATTTTATTGCGTTTAGTTTGTAAAATTATTTCGTGGCTAACGATGATGTCGTTGAAGCGCAACTCGAGTCGAACTAAAAGGTATAACCTGTGAAAGATTTAAATGTTATTTTGAATTAACAATATATGTGCATCTCATCGTTTCGCCATGGATTTGTTGACTTTTAAAAACTTAACGCAAAATCAACGTGTATGAAAAGTACTCCAAATATTTAGCGTTTTTTTAAAAAGAATCCGTTTTGCGTATAGTTAGTGACGTTGTGTTCGTAAAATTATTTCGAGTTTAACGATGATGCCGGAAAAATTTAACTTGTTGCGAGCGAGAAGATATGACCTGTTGAATATTTGGGTGGAGTTTATTTAAGATTTTTTTATGAAATATTAATTTGGCACTTTACCCCCTGTTTGGGGGGCCCGGTTTTAATGTTTGAACAAAGTTGTGGGGTTTTTTTTTTGGCAAAGTGGAAGTTAGTAAAAAAATAAAATACGAAATGACGAAAATACTCCTGATACTATTCATCATTTTTGTCTAATAGTTAATATGATACAGTTAATTTCATTTTATAACGTTTATGCACGAATATAAAAAAAGTTAGGTATAAATAAACAGTAAAACAATAATCTTAACAAATTCTAAAGTATAATAATGATTAATGATAATGATATTTTCTTAAAGAATTTTTTTTTTTTTTTTTTTTTTGTCGAGAAATAAAAATGAGACACTGAAATCATTAAAAATCTGAATTACAGAAAATAACCGTTTCACAAAATTTGGATCCTTGTTTGAAAGTTGTGTGCATATTTGACTATTTGTAACTATGAGAGAACACGGTTCTGGTAAAACCGAGAAATCTCAAAGAACGAGAAGGAAACTGACAGATTTAATAAATCGTATACTTCAACAACATACTATAGGGAGGGACGACTTCTTTTACCTGCGGACCGATAGGTATCCGTGGAGGGAGGAATGACTGCCCTTTTACTCTAGGGTAGAGGAAAAACTGTCTACATCTAACCACCCCCATACTTCACTTTAGTGGAATTGGGTATTGTTGTTGTTGTTGTTGTTGTTGTTGTTGTTGTTGTTGTTGTTGTTGTTGTTGTTGTATACTTCAACAACATGTTCAACATATAAGTCCAAGAGTCCATCACCCCTTAGACTTATATGCATGGCGGTACACACATGGGGGCCTGACTCGGACTCGCTTTGTAAAACCTCTTACCTAAACTCTGATACCATGACAGATGTAATAAATCGTATACTCCAACAACATGTCAAACATATAAGTCCAAGAGTCCATCATTTTCTAAAACAAATTGTTGATAGATGGACTTCCCCTTAGACTTATATGCATACATTTATTTTGTCAAATGGGCGATGTGAGATAATTTCCCAACAGAAGCGAACTGAAACCAAAATACTCAAGGATATTTGATTCGGTTCGTGGCCCATAAACTTGCATTTTTTCGAGTTTCGGTTTGATCCTGGTCAAACTCAAATTCAATAAAAATCGGATAAAAACAAAGAGTATATATAAATCATTTATAGATGATAACTTTCTTATGGATAATTATTTTTTTTTTATTTCCTTATTTAACGTAACGTGTCAAAAGATATATACTCATGATCAAATATATGCTATAGAGAAAATTGGTTATGATATTTTACACAAACTAGTAATTAATATTTCGGAATAAATATCAATGATAAAACTTTTAATCAATATCTAATGTAAAATAATAATATAATAATGTATGTATAGACTATAGTATTTTCAGTTAAGATCTAATGATATGTATATAACTTATTAAACTATGATTATGATTACTCTATATATGATTTAATTAAAGAAAATAAAGCGGAAAAGAATGAAACAAAATTACGTGTATTGGTCTTACGACTACCGTTTTAATTGTAGAGTTAACCAAAATATAACCCTTGACTTTCATTCGCACTAGCAATAATCATTTTACTCCTATGTCTGTGTTGTGGGCTGAAAGTAAAAGGAAACAATACAACGTCAATACATATAGTTCAATAATTAAAACTCAAAAGATCATAGGAATTTCAAATGATCGAATAGTCTTATTTATTGAATTAGTTTTTTTTATCTAAACTTTTTACTCCGTAATTTGCAACTCTAACTTATTAAACTATGATTATGATTACTCTATATATGATTTAATTAAAGAAAATAAAGCGGAAAAGAATGAAACAAAATTACGTGTATTGGTCTTACGACTACCGTTTTAATTGTAGAGTTAACCAAAATATAACCCTTGACTTTCATTCGCACTAGCAATAATCATTTTACTCCTATGTCTGTGTTGTGGGCTGAAAGTAAAAGGAAACAATACAACGTCAATACATATAGTTCAATAATTAAAACTCAAAAGATCATAGGAATTTCAAATGATCGAATAGTCTTATTTATTGAATTAGTTTTTTTTATCTAAACTTTTTACTCCGTAATTTGCAACTCTATTGAGACTTTTTGAAAATTAATGTACTGTTTTTAGCTATTTAGTTTGATCTTGAATTTGATTACGTTATTATCTAAATTTATTTTTGACATTCGGATTGTGTTTTGATTCGAACTTGGACTAAAACTAAAACCGGGCCAAAACCAAATCGTATAAAGTGGTCCAGTTTTAAGTTCTCATTTCCATATATATTCTGGTTTCGAATTAATACGTTTATTATAGCCCGGCTTAATCCGGATATAGAGTGTGTTCGATAACGTTTTGTCTGCAACACATATAAAGCATTAGTAAGCGTAAAAAATGCACACCCGGTGGGACTCGAACCCACAATCGCCTGATTAGAAGTCAGACGCCTTATCCATTAGGCCACGGGTGCTTTTTTATTTGTACACTATATTAATAATTTACAAACAAATTCAGAAGTCACCACATAGGATACTACTACAATACAATTTAAGTGCACAAATGTTTCTTATTTTAAAATAACCAGAGGCCTTTCCTGTATTATAATATAAAGTACATCTTTTTTATTCCAAAATCATGAAAGTGCATTTATTTCACAAAGCGATTACTTTTATTGTATCATGATAATGATAATGACTACTTTCTAGAAAGCTTTTAGGATGCTTCATTTGATATTATTGGGTTTGTATATATTTTGTTTTTGTCACATACGTATAAGGCATAACTAAACTTACCATGAATTGTCTACTATCTTAATTCGTATTTGAGGTAGCTATTTAAACAAGGTCTAACATATGCTAACATATCAAGTTTCACAACTTATTTTTCAACGGCCAAAATTTATTAAACCAAACAACCCAAGCTAGCGAGGAGCCACAGGGGATTAGAACGAATTACATAACCAAGAATTCAAACAATTGACATCATTACCTCGATCATTATGCCAAAAAAATGAAAAGGAACGAATGAAATAAAAAAAAACCACACTTCTTAATCAAGTTTCACAACTTATGGTCCTAAGATAGTGCAACAAGAAGTTTCACAACTTAGGTTCCTAGGATTGCAGTTGTACTTGAGTGGTAGTGATCTGCCTCTAACACAGTTGAGGTCAGAAGTTCGACTCCACTCCATGGCAACAATTAATGCAATTCTATCCCTGCCATGTAAAGATCCACCCATGGCACATTTCCCACATTGTGTTGGGGGTAAAAGGGAGGGGGTTTTTACTTGGCCGTGCCCTTGGATCGGTTCAAGGTTTCATCCCGGACAGCGATAGGGGGCGGGTTAATATCACTGCATCGGCATAGTCGAAACGGGAGATGATTGCAACGGGTGGTTAAGTCCCCCTCGGGTGATCCCAAATTCGCTGTTCTAAAAAAAAAAAAAAAAAAAAAAAAACTTAGGTTCCTAAGATAATGCAACACAAGGATTTGGTCACACAATTAGTTCATAATTTGTAGACAACCTTTCATAACGAATTCATCAGGATTGACGTTTTCGGCATCCAGGGTCACATCGACCATAGAACCATGTTAATAAGTGGAACGCACTCATTAGCTGTCTGCACTCATGTTTGACAATAAGATACGAAGGCATCATTTTCAATGTTGTTTCGCGATAACAACTTACAAAAAAACATTTTATGTCTAATTACGGGTCAAAATCACAAGTCAATATTAATGTAATCAGGGTATTCATTCCTCCTCACAAGCATTTATATTATTTATACATGCTTAAAATTAGGATATGCTATCATGCTTACTATTTTTGATTTTCATTCCTTTTAAAATAAACATACAAGACCACTTGTATTCGCACGTTATAAGCACCCTCTTAACACCTGGACGTCCCCAATGGGGCGTTCAAAGGCTTTGTTCACCGGGGCTTTAAGCAACAAAAGATGGACGAGTATGAGACATTCACGCCACAACTCTCTCACCATCTTCCGTGCTCCACTCATTTTTTTTCATAACCTTGTCACGTCACAATTATATCACTTAAAATCTTTTCAGAATTTCACGTTAAAGTGAGTTTTCTTAACTGTGCTTAAATTTCCTTCTTTAATCAAAAAAACACTAAAATAATCATTGCCAAGCACTCCTCAATGTGTGTATGCAAGTATGTGTCTTAAGAATTTTACGACCAATTATACACCGTTTATGTATTTATAGTTATAAACGAGTGAGAAGTGTATCGCGTTGTCGCGAAAAATGATTTAACTCTTTAAATTTAATAATATCTAACTACAATACATAAATTAACGATAAATATATATAGTGTGACGACCCGGAAATTTCTGACCAAATTTAAACTTAATCTTTATATAGTTTCGACACGATAAGCAAAGTCTATTAAATCAAATCTCAAAATGTATGAACTATATTTTTTTTTCTTCATGAATGCATTTGATTTTGACTATGCCCGACGATTCACGAACAATTGTATGTAAGAAAATATATATATATATATATATATATATATATATATATATATATATATATATATATATATATATATATATATATATATATATATATATATATATATATATATAAACAAAAGTATATATAATAAATTGAAATAATAAGATATAATCTAATCATTAGAATTGAACATGTAAAATAATATACAAGGTAATAAAGAGATTGTTAAAATAAAACTATATATATAAAAATGTATATGATTTTAATAAATAAATATTATGATATGTATATTGGAATATATATATATAAAAAGTTTAACTATTACATATTATATATATAATTATTAAATTATACATAACTAATAAATTGTAATATTAATATATTAAATGTAATTACAAGTTAAAAATATAGTTGTATACTAATATTATTATTACTTCATTATTATTAGTAATATTAATATTAATGTTAATATTAATATCGATGTTATTAATATTACTATATATAATATTTAGATATGAAATTTGATACAATTATTGTGTTATAAATTACTAAAATTATTATTATTATTATTATTATTATTATTATCATTATCATTATAATTACTATAAAAATTATAATTATTATTATTACTAAAAATTTTAAAATTTTATTATTATCATTATTACTTTTATCATTAGTCTTATTATTATTGATTTTATTTTGAAAATATTATTATCATTATTATTATTAGTATTTTATTATTATTGATAATAATATCAATATTATTATTATTAATATAATTATTAATTATTAATATTAATTAAAAAGAATTA